>NW_011505603.1:0-3228 GCF_000495115.2 Populus euphratica | reverse complement strand
TCGGGCTGGAAGACAGATTCAGACTTCTTTGTTGCTACAATTTGGACTTGAAAATAGCCTTTTTAAGTCTTGGGGTCCATATGAAAGTTGTAGGCCTATGTCTTACCTTTCCATCCATTTTAAATAGACCTAAATCTGAGTTCTACAGCTCCAGATATGACTCAATTATCGAATAGTGTTCTGGTTTGGATTGCACCAACATCTCTTTTCTAAGTTTGGCCATCTCTTTGTCCTTTCAATTTCAGTTCTTAATTCATCAATCAATCCTTTAATTTAAGTGATAGGCCTGCATTTAAAATGAAAATTTACCATAAATTAAAGGTATCTTATATTATTAGATATATTATTATAAAACATGCTTTAGTTAAGGAGTTATTGATACTTCAAGTGCAAAATAAAGATATTAAACCTTGAGAAAAATGCACTTTTCAGTACTAATCAGCAATCAAGGCTGACAGTTCCATCTCTATAGATTTCAGCCCCAATAGAATTATCAAGCGAGACGGCCCCCTCCATTCACAAACTTCAATGTTATGGGTCGTCATCCAATGATGATCTTCATGAGATGGTGAAAACTTAGGCCTCTAACACTATGACCTTGCAGCAAAATGTCATGACTTTTCAACAATAAAGAAGGTCAAGTATTCACAACTTGGAGAAGTAAATGGGGCAAGTAGCTTTAAGCGTGGGGCAAAATGGAAACACAAATGAATGGAAAATTACCCTCCTAAACATTGAATCCAATAAAGAATGTTAGTGTAATCATGCTGCGAAGTGGGAAAGAATTTGAAGAGAAAAGGTCAAAACAAATTAAGATGGAGGAAGAAGAAGAGATTGAAACAGAATTGAGTACAAAGAAGGAACATCCTCCTCCTCTACAAACTAAAACATCGACCAACACTCTAAAGATAACTCCTCACTCAATGAATTCCAATTTTAAAACAATTCCACCTTTTCCTATGAGTTCTTTTAGGTCAAAGAAAGAGGACAAAGAAAAAGAGATTTTAGAGATTTTCAAAAAAGTAAAACTCAACATTCCTTTGCTTGATGCTATCAAACAAATTCCTAAGTATGCCAAATTTTTGAAGGAGTTGTATACTACCAAGAGAGCTTTTAAACTGAAAGGTCATGAAATGCTAAGTATGGGTGAAGTTATATTTGTTGTTGTTCAAAAGAATATGCCTTTGAAGTAAAAAGACCCAGGTGCGTTTACTATCCCATGTGTTATTGGTAATGCTAGCTTCAAAAGGGCCTTGTGCGATTTAGGTGCATCCATTAGTGTTATGCCCAAACATATTTATGATTCTCTTAGTCTTGAGCCTTTGAATAAAACTAGCATTGTAATACAACTTGCGAATCGTAGTTTTGTTTACCCACTTGGTGTGATAGAGGATGTCATAGTTAAGATTGATAGTTTGGTCATTCTATGCGACTTTTATATTCTTGATATGGAATATGATTCTTATGAGTCATCAAACAACACTCCTATATTGTTTGGGAGACCGTTCTTGAATACAAAAATTGATTATGGTAAGGAAACTTTGTCTATGGAAGTAGAAGATGAAAATATTGAATTTAATTTTTATGATGCAATGACATATTCTTATAGTAATGTTTATTCTATCATATGTTATGACCAAGTTGATAAGTGTATGCATCAAGTTTGTGATTTTGATAGCAAAGATGGATTAAGCATAACTTTGAGCTATGACTATGATTTAACAAAGATAGAAGAGATGGAGAGGCATATATGTGTTCTCCGAAACATGCATAACTCAAAAGCTTTGCAAATTGTCCTCTATGATACATAAGTCATTTAGCCCATCACGGACAGTGAATGGGTGACGCCTATCTTTTTGGTGCCTAAAAAGATTGGAATTATGTTGAGAGAAATACAAAATGATTCTTATGAGAATGCAAGGATTTATAAAGAAAAGACTACGAGTCTCCATGACCGAATGATTACAAGAAAAGAGTTTAATGTTGGAAACAAAGTTCTTCTTTATCATTCGCATTTGAAACTTTTCCCTAGAAAACTACGCTCTCGTTGGATTGAATCCTTTGTTATTTCTAATGTTTTTCCTTATGGTACAGTTGAAATTACAAGTTTAGAAACCAACAAAGTACTTAAAGTCAATGGGCATCGCTTGAAACCTTTCTATGAAGGTTGGATGGTAGAACTCACCGCTTCTACAGAGTTAGCTGAACCAATATATGAAGAATGAGCATGCAACATGTCAAGCTAATGACATAAAACAAAAGCGTTTACTAAGAGGCAACCCAATAGGAAAAAAAAAACAGATTTGCTTTCTTTTTTCCTAATCTTTCATTTTTTGCATTTTACTTTATTTTTGTTATTCTCCTATATTCCTTTTCTTTTATTTCAACATTGAGAATAATGTTGTGTTTTAAGTGTGGGGGTATTGGGAGAATGTTGGTTTTCTTATTTTGGATTTTTTTGTTATTCCAAAAAAAAAATTATATGTTTGATCTTTTGAACTCCTATTAGTTTATGAGAATGTGAGTATTACATATGAGATTAATTGAGATATATAGAGATATGAATCGAATGAAGGAGTGTGCATGCAAGTTTTAAGGTTTAATTGTTTAAGGGATTGACTTTAAGAATATGTCATGTTGACTTTTATAGTGTTATACTAATGCAAGCTTTCGAGCCTTCAACATTATATTATTTGATTGTGCATTCTTTTAATGATATGTATCTCTAGAACTTGCTTCATGTCTTGTTGAGATTACATTCACATTACATATATACATGAAGATGATAAAGGCATTAGGAATTTTAACCACTTGAGCTAAAAAGCCAACCTAAAGCATATTATCCTTAGTGAGCCCCTTTTGAGCTTGTTTATCTTTTCTATGCTTTATCCATGTATAACCCTTACCTTTATATATGTTTTCTTTTCCCCTGGCCAATGACTAGTAGAGAATATACTTGTGATATTTCATGGAATTATGGTTGGAAATTATGTGAAAAGAAAAAAGAAGTGATGCTTGATGAAAAGATGGGCAAAATTGCGAAAGACAAAAAGAAAAAGGAAAGGAAAAGAAACAAAAAGAAAAAGAAAAAAAATGTTTCTTTATGTTCTTAAGATTTTATGTTGAAAAAGTTTGAAATCAAAAGAAGTTAAGCATTGGTGGTTAAAGATGAAAAAATTATGTGCTTTGATGGAATATCTTGTTTGAAATATCATTTTTTAGAATGCT
>NW_011505602.1:0-3228 GCF_000495115.2 Populus euphratica | reverse complement strand
TATTTTTTAATTAGTATTATGTATGTTAGTTGGTTTACAAAGTCAATTAGTTCAAATTAGGGATAAAATCACAAAAAAAATTAAAATTTTGGGATCAATTCAGGGCTAAATTAAAGAAATTTGCAATCAATGACTGTTTTGATAAGGCACCGAATTCTGAGGATAAAATTAAATGAAATCAAGGGTGAAATTAAAGAGATTTGAATGTTTAATGGTCAATTATGGGTTAAATTAAAGAAATCTAAGACCAATGACTAATGTGAAAAAGGCACTAGTATTTGGGGTTGAAGTTCGACAGGGATAAAATTGCTTAAAATTAAAAGTTTGAAGTCAATCAGAGGTGTAATTGAAAGAAATCATAAATCGAGGGATTAAATTGAACTTTGCCAAAATGATGTTGTTTTGGTAATGTTAATCTTCTTCTTCATTTTGCCTGAAAAGACTACTCAATGGTCTACTTTTTAGGAGCATTTAATGCTTCATCTCTCCATCAAATTTGACAAAACTTGCATGAAAATGATGGCCTGACATTTGACTACATCTCGATATGGTCCTTTCTGGCCAATTAACACCACAATGGCCATGGCGCCGACCCAAAAAGGTCCACTCAGACAACCTTTAACTGTCAAATTTAGCAATTCATGATGGTCACTTTGAGCCAATGGTTGGGATCTTCCCGATTCGAATCAAATGCCAAGATTTGTCCCTGAAAGAGACAAAATGTTCCTCTTCCATCCCTATAAATAGGAGTGGATTCCAATTAATAAGCACCAAGAAATAAATATGACAAGTTGGCAAAAAAATCATCTCTTGCCATTTTTTTTGCAATTTTATTCTCTTTGTCGTGATCTCAGCCACTTCGTCTCCTCCTTTGTTGTGTCTAGCACAACCCAAAAAAACAAAAGAAGAGGGAAGGATGTTGGGCCGACAGTCAGCCCAACTCGACTAAGTCGGGCTTGACTTGTCCTAGCCTAGTCCGGATGACTGGGCTAGGTCTAGTCCAATATATTTAATAATAAAATAATATAAAAATATAAAAAAGCTTCAAATTTTTCAAAGGGTATTTTAAAAATATTAGTGGTCTCCATGCATGTTTTTCCAATAATTTTGGATCATATCAAGTTGTATATTTACATTGTAAGATACAAATCTAGTATTAAAAATATTTAGTTTTCTCTGAATCTTCAAAAAACTAAAAACTAAATAAATTTTTTTAAAATTTTAATTTATTTTCAAAAAACAAAAAAAAAATTTATGCATACATCCTAATCCTAAAAATTTTTCATGCATATTTTTTAAAAACAGAGTCATTTTTATCATAATTTAAAAACGCAAAATAGATATCATAACCAGTTTATAATTATTCGTTAGGGTCTAACCAAAATATCAAAAACACCAATCATTTTGTTCACTTTATATTTAAAGTGTTACGGTTTATCTGTAGACTTTAATATTTTAAGATGTAAAATTGCATACTAGAGTATACTCTTAGGCATTAAAGATACAAAGAAATAAATATAATGTTAAGATTTAGATCTTAGAATGGTTATGATTTAACCCGATAAGATAAAAACTTTTTCATGAAGGGATCGGAGATCTACCTTTAGATCAGATCAATGGATAGAAATGCGACTTAAAATAACAATCAAATAATAATACAGTTTACCTTAGGTAAAGTACACTAGGAGTGATGCATCTTCCCCTTACATAACCAGTCTCTTACATGGACTATCACATACCAAAGATTTCCTAGTAATCATAGTACTAAGTGGTGACTCTTGAACCTTGTAATCATAATCTTATGATTATCCTCAAACCCTCTTTTCACCGCACTCTCATAAGACAAATGTTTTTTTTCTCAACGCCATGCGCATGAGCCGTGACACACTTTGCAATAAGATACTAAAAGTCCACTCATAAATAGAACTAAAAGATACTAAAATGCTTACCAAATATGTTGTAATGTAACTTGAACTAAAAAGAAAAACAACCTAGAGCATGTCACCTTGCTCCGTTGATTTTGTCTTGGTATTGATCCTGAAGCAGTTTGGATTTTGGAATACAACCTCAATCAATCCTAAAGGTTATCTAGTTTTATTACAAGATGATCTAAAATATCAAAAGTATAATCCTTTCATTTTCCAACTATAGTTCTCCTATTCCGTGTAGAGTTTCATATGCTAGAGTCCTAATGGCTCAAAATACTTTCATTATGGAAGGAGTCCCTCTAAAATGATGCACAGAGATTTTTTTTGAACATGCAACTTGTTAATGGATATAATTTTTAATTTGATTATTGAATTGTACTGAAAAATTGATAGAAAATTTCAGAGGTTTTGTTTCTATAGGGTTAAAATTTTATAACAATTAAAGATAGAGATGACCTCTTGATAATTCCTAGAAGTTATTGTTTGAGATTTGCTATATTTTTTTTATTTTATTTAGAGCTGTTTTATTATTTGGAATGGGGAATGAAAAGCCATGATTAGAAATATGCCTTGTGGCAGTGGCTTTTAATTTAAACTTATGTATGTCGTGATGGCAATGGCTAGAAAGTGTTCAAAGGCACGAGCTGCAAGTAATGAGAAGAATTGATGAATATGGATGATGTAAAACATAAACCAAAATTATCGCATTGAATTGATGAGTACAAGGTTGATGTACAGTGCATGTTATAAGTGTTGAGATAAATTAATGATTTTCTAGTGCAGGTAACATATAGGTCTCAAACAATGAAATGGGTCATTGAATATAGTCGATGTAAATTCCAAGCAGTGATTATTGAAATAAATCTATGAATGTACAACAACTTAAGGCATGAAATGATGACCATTAAAATGAATAAACAATCATGGTTGACGTAAACCGCAAGCTAAGATTATGAGAATAAATCAATGAAGTTATAGTTGATGTAAAGCATGCATTATGAATATTGAAATAAATGGGTGAATACCGTAGAAGGTATGAATTTGAGTTCCAAAATGACTCGGGGGGTCCAAGTGATACATGTAAAATAATGGGCTATGATGATTATTGAATCGGGTAGATGAATATGGTTTTTGTAAAGTAAAAGCCATGATTAAGATAAAGGCGAGTGAAAGGTATTGAATTGGGTAAATGAGTGTGGTTATTCCAAGGCATATAAACCATGAATAGAGAAATGGATTAATGAATCCAGAAGTTGAATTAAAGTATGGGTAAAGGAAATTGGATGGGATCAATGGATCC
>NW_011505601.1:0-3229 GCF_000495115.2 Populus euphratica | reverse complement strand
ATTATTTAACTAGTTTTAAATTAAAATTTTGCTCTATTATAACCCAAATTATGCTTTTTAAAAAACTTTTTTTTTCTTCAAAGATATTTCTCTGAAAGTGATTGTTTTTTTTCCTAAAATTTCTTTTTTTTTTTAAATTGATTTTTTCTAAAAATGATTTTGATGATATTCTTTTTACAAAATTTGAAGTGGGGAATTGGATTATTATAGTTGTTATGTTTGTACAGTTCTTACATAACAAAGCATTATGAAAAATGTTTTTCATTTTATTTGTGTAGTAAACTTATAAAGAAAAAATAATGTTTTTTTTTAATATTTTAAAAAACAATATATTTAACAGATGACTTTGTTGGGGAATTTTGAATTTTGATCAAATTTAGAGATGATCAATCTCATTTCTTAAATGTTTAAATTAGGAGGTGACTAACTTTTTTTTGTTTTCCTGAAATGGTCAAATTAAAAAGTGACCAACCTTGTGATTTTTTAGATATATCAAATCGAGAGGCAACATATCTTATGGATCTTGAAATTAGTTAAATTAAAAGGTATTTTTTCTTGTGAAATTTTGAAAATTAGTCAAATCAATAAATGACCTACCTCGTTAAAATCGAGCTAAGTTTGACTCAAATAAATGATAAAAGACCTATTAGGCTTAAATTTGCTGAAGTTTTACTATATTAAAAAATTTACAACGAATAGTACTAGACTCCAGTGTAATAGAGACTTGTTGGACTTAAAATTACAATGAGTCATACCAGAATCTTGTTATACTCAAATTTGTTAAAATCTAGCTAGACTCAAATTTGTTATAGACTTGTTGTGTTCAAAATTACAATAAACCTTGTTAGGTTCACACTAGAATTTTATAAAAGTATTGTACAATAATAAGTAAATGCTTACATTTTAAAGATATAGGTCCTTTTTTGTCTAATTTTTCTATTAATCAATTTGAGTTCGTTGCTTTTATTTTATATCCTCCAATTCCTTAACTCATTATTCTACTCAAGTCTGCTAATATATATTATCTATTTATTTCTACACTGCTTGAAGAATAACAATTTGCCTTTACAATTCTTCTTGGTTGTTGTTTTAAAAGACTTCTCACCCTCGGATACTTGATTTTATACACAACTTGCCCTTAATTTATGATCTTGCTCCCTATTCAATTTTTTGAAAGATAATTATTGCTTGGAGAGTGATAATTTCTTTTATTCTTCTAGTTTACTTTGATTTTAAAAAACTTGGTTCCTTTAACTATTGCTCAGTTTTAATCATAAAAAAATTGTTGGCTCTATTAATTTTATTTTGTGATAAAGTTTTTCATGTCATCATTCCAATTATATGATTGTTATGAAATATTATTGTTTGATTTATCTATACTCTTCAAATAGCATTATCCCGAGTGGAGGATATGCACATCCATTTTTATAATTTTGATTCTTTTAGATAAACATGTCATCATTATTATAAAAAAATTATCATTATTTTGCCCATACAAGGTACATAGACATTTAGGACTAAGCTATAAATTTTAATGATTATATTCATTCAAGTTCAATTATTGAAACAGAATCATCTTTATACAAATTTCAAAGTATTTTCATGAAGATTATAATATGAAACTCAATTAGACTTTTAACTTTGAATTTCTTTCAATTGGACACCTTAATTTACTTTGATTTGGTTTTTATTTTTTGACATTTTTTTATTCTGGTCCTTGTCTTTTTGTGTTATTTTGGTTAATTTAACCCTAAATTCTAATTTTCTCTTCAAATTGCCCCTACTTAAATGAATTGTACTTTTCAAACTTTGTTATCTTTTTCATTTTGATCATTGATCTTTTAATTACCTCAGTTGTGACCAATTTCAACTTTTTTTTCAATTTCTATTTAATTTTAATCTTAATTGCATTCGCATATTATTTTTCCAGCCAACTATAAATTAACTTGTTGTTTGATTGTAACTCAAGTTGTATTTTATTCTGGAAACCTTTTGTTCAAAGATTTTGCTCTAAAAATGATTTCTTTTTCTTACTCTTTGAAGATGTTTTCTCTGGAAAATTTAAGAGTAAAAATTATGTTATAACACAGTTTATAAGAAATTAAAAGGTTCATAAGAATACAAATTCTTTCTATTTGATTCTAAAATCTATGAGACATAGAAAAAACTACGTATCATGCCCGCACGACGCCGCAGGCATGTGGCATGTTTGTGCATTGTTATGGATTTGTGAAAAAAATAATAAAAAAATATATATGGAGAAAAACTGTTGCAATCCACGATGTTTTCAAGGAAAAAACTATAAAGCTAATTTTTTTTAACTATATTAATATTTAAAAAATGAAATGAACAAAGAAAATTTTGAAAAAAATCACAACAAAGGAAAAAAAATCATGCAGGGAAATACTGTATCAATCTATAGTGTTTCATGAGAAAATTTACAATTGTACTTCTTAACCAACTCAATATTAAAAAAAAATAATAAAAATAATTTTAAAAAATCATAAAAAAATCATGCGGGGCAACATTGTAGCAATTCACAATGTTTTAAGGAAAAAAAACTACAAAACCATATTCTCAACCAGCTCAATATAAAAAAAATCAATAAAGATAATTCTAAAAAAAAACAAAAGAAATCATAAAGAAACTATGTGAGGAAACACTGTTGCAATTCACAGTATTTTAAAGAAAACAACTATAAAGCTAAATTTTCAACCAGCTTCATATTAAAAAAATAAAATCAACAAAAAAAATTTAAAAAGGCACCAAAAAATTGGAAAAAAAATACAATTTTGAAAAGAAAGAAATGTTTAAAAAAAAACATGTGGGAAAAGTTGAAGTTAAATTTTTAATCAACTCAATATTCAAATAAATTGATAAAAATAATTTTAAAAAAATATATTGGGAAACATTGTAGTAAAACAAAAATCATATGAAGAAATATTATAACAATCCACACTTTTTTAAAAAAAACTATGAAACAAAATTGCCAAAGGTCATTTTGAAGGAAAAAAAAGAAAGAAATAATAAAAAAAGAAAGAAAAAACTATATAGTAATAATTCATAATGTTTTAAAAAATAATTATAGAATAAAATTTTCAACCAATTTAATATTAAAAAAATTAACAAATATAATTTTAAAAAAAAGTATAAAAACAAAAAAGAGTAAAAGAAGAAGAAGATAATCTTGGGAAAAAAAGAAAAAAAAAACATGTAAAGCCCAAAAAAA
>NW_011505600.1:0-3232 GCF_000495115.2 Populus euphratica | reverse complement strand
TATGAAATTACATGTTTATAGTTTCAAAATGTATGAACAGTATACTTTCTTTGAACATCTAATATATTCAGAATGCTTTTGTTATAACAAATATACTAAAATGAAAGAGGGTGTTGTGGACTAGAGTAGTGCATTTCTTTTTAATTTTTAATTTGATCTTTATATTTTTACTTTATATAAGTGAGCTATTTTGAGTCTAAATTAGCACTCAATAGCATATTATTTTGGGAGGGAGAGTTGAATTGAAAGACAAAGAATTGAAAAGGAAAAAAAATGGATAAAATAGGTGGTGGCTTTGAGATTTCTTTGAAAAGTTCAATTTAGCCCCCTATTTTTTTTAGCTATTAGGTAATTGGTTCTTTTAATTTCTAAGAATTCAATTTAGGTACCAAACCTTAATTTCTCACTTTCTAGTCCTTTTTTTGTTGGGAAAAGAGAAGGGCTCGCCAGATTATGGAGTAGAAGGAAACAATTATTGTTGGTGATGATTGGTCACCAAAATACTATATTTTTATGTCAAATGGTTCCATATAATGACCAGAGTTCAAATTAGATTTCCCCCCCCCCTTCAAAGTGCCTAAAAAAAATATTTGAGCTCAGAAAGATTTTTAATTTTAGGTTGATTTTAGGTTTTGACATGTTTTTTTTTTAATGTTTTTAGAGGTTATTGATTGGTTTTACAAGATTTGTAGGGTGTTTTTTAGGTTTTTGTGGTAAAAAATAGATTGCAAATAAGTTTTTAGGTGAAAAAAAATAAAAACCTTATTTTTATGGTTAACATAATGATTGGAATTTAGGAAACTCTTAACGACTTAAAACATAATTAAAAACCCATGTGCGTAGACCTAACCTTGCAGGATTGCACACTAGCTTTTTCTTAATGGGTCAAGCATTTGGCTTGGCTTATCAAACCAAACAACTCTTAGCGTTTTTTTTTAAATTCAGATTTTCTTAATTTATACCATAATAATAATAATAATAATAATAATTTATAAGTTTATATTTTAATTAATTTTAATTAATACCCCCTTCTCTATGATTTTTTTCTTACCTAGTATTTTTTTAAATAACAATTTTTTTAATTATTTTGAATGTGTTTATGTTTTTATATGTTAGTTTGTAAATTTGTTTATATTTTATATAGATTAATTTTATTTTAAAAAATATATAATTTTTTTAATATTATTAATATGTATAGTCTTGCATAATATTGTTTCTCTTTTTATTCTATTCAATGAATTTTATATGTGTGTTGATTTCTATTATAAATTAATTTTAATAAGCATATTCAGTAAATACAACTAGATAAATAACTCGTGTTGCGATACTAAATATTTTGATATATATTTTTTTCTCAATCTTTTCACTTTCATTTTTATTTATCATTAAGAACTTTTTTTTTTATTTACCTAAATATTTTACTAGAAACATAGTGCGAGTCGGTAACACAAGAGCCCTAGTCTAGTGACAAACTAAACATTTGTGCTCAATTGTCTAATTAATTTGGTTTATGATCTTAAAACTTTATCCTTTGTTTTTTTTAGTTCATGCATGTAATTTTAGAATCTTGTATGGTATATGTATCCTTTTTGTTTTGATTGTTTTAACAAGTTTATATGAAAAGCAATTTGTATACATTGATGCATATTGTCGTCTATGTGTAGTGTCACAATGATTGTCTTCCCGAATCGAGATTTTCTAGTGATCAATAGAAAAAATAAAAAATTCTTATTTCTTATAAGTAAAAAAAAATATAGAATCACTATTTGGTATCTTAGTAATTAATAATCCTAATTTAGACCAAATAACTCATCTCTTTAATTTTTTAACCCACACAACAATGATCAAATTTTAGAAATAGTAGATAACAAATTACTTATTGCCTCAGACAACTTATCATCTGGTTAATTAAGAAAAGTTAAAAGTGTATGTCATCCACTCCTAAAAAAAAAAGAAAGAAAAGTATAGGTCTGGGTTTCAAGGCCTAGATATGCCTAGGCTTTTTATTCCAAGTCAGACTCTAATTATTTTAGATTTTTTTAAGTATTAAATTAATTAGAAAAATAATTTAGATTATATTTTATTTAATATCATTTTAATAAAGTATAAGAGTCTTTTTATAATATTAACAATTTTTTTTAAGAACCCATCATCATCATCATCATCCAATAGTTTTTCTCATAGCTTATATTTTAATTTTTATATAATTAAATAAAAAATATTTCTAAAATCTACATTAATTTACATTAAATTCATGACTCGAATGACTAGTTTCACAAATTAACTCTAATTAATTAAAGTTAATAAAACATATCATCATCTCTATATTTATTCAAAAGATATTCACTTTATATAGGTAAAATTTGGAGCCCATAATCAAAACTTTATTTTCAAATAAAAAATGAAAATATAATTCTTTTTATATTTTAAAGAAATTGATATGACCTATCATGAATAGCATACCAATTACTCTAGTATCCAGTAAAGGAAATATTCCTTTCGGATTACCACTATTCTTTTAGAACTTCATACTATCCTTATACACACCGTATTCGTTTTATAAAAGCTCTATTCTTTTTTCCTTTTTTATTTTCTTATTGGAAACTTATTTCTTGATAGCAACTGTGAAAATGTGTGCAGCCTATGCTCGTTTTCTTCTTTCCGACTTGAATCATGTACACAGCTTTGTTCTGATGGCGGGCAAGATAAAACATACTTACCAACGCATATTTACTTAAGCTTTGACAGTATTTAATTAAGATTTAATTAATTTTTTATATTCGTATATTAAAATAACAAATAAATTTGAAAAAATATTTTTTTTTTCAAAAATATTTTTCACACGTAGGAACTTAATGTGAAGATGTAAAGATTGGGATTGTGATATATAATCAGGAGATGCTTCTGTTTCTCCCAAATTGTTTAATATTTACTACACTACGAAAAACAATTAGGAGATTAATATGATAGTCAGAAGGTATACTTCTTTTCTAGGCACCAAATCATTTAAAATCTGTGTACAGAAAACAAAATAGTGACAGAGAAAGAAAGAAAAGATACTTCCTTGGAGCTGTATATACTCCTCGGAGACAGCTGCTCTAGACCTCGTCAACAGGTGAAAATTTCTTGGTTTTGATCATATCAAAACCGTCTACAAGAAGATGAATAAGACATTCACAAAACATTCGAATATTACCATAAACAACTCCAGAAGTACGTTTATTTAACTTGT
>NW_011505599.1:1362-3232 GCF_000495115.2 Populus euphratica | reverse complement strand
TTTGTATTTTTTAAAAACAAGTAATATCAATGTTAATTCAATAAGAAAAATTAATAATTTTAAAAACAACGAAAAGTTGAACGTGTTCGAAAGATTTTTAAAAATTTAAATTTTTTTTTAGACGATGTTGAAAATGTTAAAAATGATGCAGATATATTAAAAATATATTTTTTGAATTTTCATTGTTTTTTTGTTATTTTTTAATTTTCTGAAAATTTATTTAAAAAATAAGTTAAAAATTAAATAAAAATAATTATTTGATAAAAAATAAAAGCTCAGGACAAATAAAAAAAGATAGAGCAATTACTAAAACTTCTTTATCTAGTCAACATGCTCTCTTTTCTTTTCTTTTATTTTTTGAAATTTCATCGCAATATTTATTTCTTAGGTGATACCCAAGCATGTTCCAAATTCCAGTTCTACAAAATATCACCATTATAATTTAAGTATGATATATTAAAAGACATAATAATAATAATAATAATAATAATAATACAGTCATGTGTTATTGCAAGAAATTTTTTGAAAATATCATTAAACATGGATCCATATATTATCTTTGAAATCTTTCAGCCTAAATGATTGGCTAGCTCGAATCTCAAAATAATTATTTAGTTATTTAATATTATAGTAGCTATCATGGTTGTAATTTAAAAAAAATATATATTATAAAAAGAATTTTTAGTTGAGGTTAATTTTGAAATATTTTTCATGGTTTCTTAAGTGCGCAATATCATCAGGTAAAATATCATTAAGGACAAAATTGAAATTGCGAGCAAATTTTACAAATGTTACATCATCCAGCAACTCCCTTCTAATTTTTTGAATAAAACACAATTAAAATATAAAAATTAAAATTTTTTTAATTGGGTCAGATTCGACAAAAACAAAATTGAAATTATGATTAAATTTTGCAAATGTTACATCATCAGGTAACCTTCTTCTAATTTTTTGAATAAAACACAATTAAAAAATAAAAATTAAATTTTTTTAACTAGATCGGACCTAACAAGAACAAAATTGAAATTGCGATCAAATTTTGCATATGCTATGTCATCAAGTGATCTCTTTCTAATTTTTCAAATAAAACATAATTAAAAAAATAAAAATTAAATTTTTTAAACCAGATTGGATCCAGTTCAATGTATTTAACTTTGAGTCAGACTTGGTTCGGCTAGAACAGTGGCCGGAACAATAGAGTCACTCTTCACCGAACAAAAACATAATAAGATGAGAAGCAGGAAAAAATTGCTTCACCACAACCTGCAATTAAATCTCATTTTTAGTGGGTTCCATGAGCCAAACCATAGCTACTACTTATAACTATACACTAATATATTGTGTTTGAAAAAAACCATAGTAGTTACCGCAAAGCCGAATGCTTTCGTAATTTAGTTGACTTGGTGAGCCTAAAAAAACCTAAAAATTGATGAAACATGATTTGATTTAAAAAAATTAAAAATAATTTTTTTTTCAATATAGGTTAAGAAAATATCAAATCAATTTGTCAAAACCCTAACCTAATTCAATGACGTGGTTGGGTATAATAACTCTATACTTTTCTAAAATTATTATTTATTTAATTATAAGATAATAAAAATCAATAATCACAATAAAACAACTAAATATAAAAATAATTAGTTCATTAAATAGAATATAATAAAATAATATCTTGGACTTAAAAAAATAAGTACAAGTATAAGGTCTATCTGGTCGAGTCTTTAAATTGGATGAATGATATGCCACCCATCCAATTTAGTTTTTTTTTCTTTAAATTGGATGAATGATGTGCCGCCCATCCAATTTATTTATTTATTTTTAAAAATAGATAACTTGTCTCGTGGCCACCATATAGGTTACTAAATAATCC
>NW_011505599.1:0-1250 GCF_000495115.2 Populus euphratica | reverse complement strand
CAAGGCTCGGGTTCCGGGTTTTGACCTGGTCATCGGATTGGCCGGGTCAAATTTTATTTTATTTTTAAATTAAATCAAAACAATATTGTTTTAATAAAAAAATAAAAAGTTAATGGGTTTTCAACTGGGTCTTGCCGGGTCAACTGAATTGCACCAGGTTTTTCCTTTCCTTATTTTTTCTTCAACCGGGTCTCGTTCCAGCCCCGGATCGGCCGCATCCTAGGTCCACCCACCGAGCCGGCTCGAGTTTCAAAACTCTGGTAATAACCACAAAAAACTAATTCTTCAACTAAAAAAACCCTATAATTGGTTAAAAAACATAAAATCAAGTTGAAAACAAAAAAAGAAAAGAAAAGAAATCGACCCTAATATATTTTTCCAAGAAATACTAAAGGTTAAATACAACTCAATAACACTTTTTTTATTGAGATGAACACTTTGACATTAATTTTGATAATTTTTTTTAACTAAATCGGACCAACCAATCTCTTTCTTCCTTTCAACTTCTTACAATGATCTTCTCTGTTCTCTCGAGAGCTCAAACACTAAAACATAAAAGAAAATAAAATTCTAAATCAAAATGTAAAAACTTCAAAAAAAAAAAAGGATAAGAAGAAAAGAAAGCCTTAAGGACTAAAAATGTTATAAGCATACCCCAACAATAGTAAAAAAAGAAGAAAAGTAAGAGAATTTGTTCATGTATCAATTTTGATCCCTAGAGTCTTAATTATGTTTATTCAAAAAAGTTAAATTTAATTTTTCTAAATTAATTATCAATTTAATGTTAAAATAGTTTTTAAACATGACATGAAATCACTTCCAAATTAACCAAGATAAATTATCAATTCTAACCTTAAATTAAGTAAATGTGAAAGAATTACATTGACAAAAAAATAAAAATAAAAATTAATTAAAGATTTGTAAGCCCTCTTAGTGTTTTTTTTAAATAGTTATTTTTCTCTAACAAAAAGTAATTCTTGATTATGTCAAAAGTAATTCTTGATTAACAAGTCGAATATTTCATGAAATCCTCGAATAAAACAATTCTTATAAACTTGGTTTTGATGATGCCTTCTTTGACATGTACATTCCCTATATGTTTTATTTATTAACAAAACAATAAAAGTTGTAGCTGAATCACTCATGCCACGCACACAAAATAATTGATCGCATTAGTTTTTTTTTTAGTTTACTTAATATTTATTTTAGAATGTTTTGAGAAATATATTTTATAATTTTTTTTATTGGAT
>NW_011505598.1:0-3233 GCF_000495115.2 Populus euphratica | reverse complement strand
TTTTTATGAAAAAAATTCAATGCATTTTGAAAGTTAAAAAATATAACAAATCAAAAAAATAAAGTTAGGATGGAAAGTACATTAAGGAGAAGGAACACCCTACTATGATAATTACCAAACATAATGCTAGCCCCTTATAGTTGGCTTACCGCTATTGGGTCCTAGTAACAGTAAGGCTCAACTTTAATGGATCTTGCTTGCTACTCTGGGCCCACCGATATTAGGTCTTGCTGACATCAATCCCCAACAGACGTGGGTCCTACTGGTAGTTGGATTCATCGTTGTTGGGTCCTAATGGTAGCATAGCCCAACTTTCATAGGTTTTACACATAAATTAAAGCCCACCATTAGTCTGTGTTGTGGATAGATATTGTAAAATTCAGATTATAATCCCCAATTGTTTGTGTTGTGGCCGCTATTGGGATTAAATGAACAAAAATGAAAGGAAAATATTGCAATTCCTCTTGGTGATTCTCTTGTGATACAATGAATAACGAGACTGACATTGTCATTGGTTGTAAGATTGAGTTCCCTAGCTGGATTTCCCCCAAAAACCCTAACGAACGATGAGTTTTTCGTGACGAGGAGGGCCCTAAAAGCCTTGTATTGATGTAGTTCATGAGGGTCGAAAGCCACTACCATGCAACAACTGCTTTTTGGAACAAATAAGGAATGAGTGGGGCATAATGTAAACCCTCGGATAAAATAATCTCATCTTAATTTAGTAAAATAAAATGTAATACAATGGATGCAAAGAAAGAATTAAATTTGAAACTGGTGCCTTGGAAATGGGTGACCAATAAAACCAGATATTTTTTAACGAGATTGGTGCGTTGACAAGTGAAAAATTATAGAAATTGATAATAGATGAATTAAAAGTAAATTGTTAGTGTAATGAAAAATGTATTAGATTATCATAAATAATTTATTTATATTTATAAAAATTAATATGCAGGTTCATCTCAGCAGCGTAACCCTTAGTTGATCCATGGGTGTTCCCTATGTAACTACTTAAGTTAATAGAAAAATAAAAGATTTTTCTTTTTCTTTTGGGTTGTATCTAATAATACTTCTAATTCATATGTATAAAGTTATGTAGTATTATTTTGTTAAAACCTTATGTAGTAAATTAAAATTTAAAATGTACATTATGTTAATGTATAAATACAATTATGATGGTTAATTCCTAATTATTTGTTAATTAAAAGGGGGAAAAAACTTCCTAGAAATTTTTCTCACTTTTAACTTTATAATTGTGTGAATTTTATTTTAAAAGTTTGGAATGTTATAGATAATACACAAGTGAGCAAGAATTTATTTGAAAAGAAATTTACATACATTAAGTGGAATAAATTGCATTGATTTAAAATATTTGAAAACTCTAAATGAAATGAATAGAGAAATTATTTGCATCACATTAAAAAATTTTGAGAAAAAAATCTGCACGCATCATATGGGATAAATCACATTAGTTTAAAACTATTTGACTAACAACTATAGATTTGATTAAAAAATAACAAAATTTATTTGATGGGATTAAAAATTAAAAAAAAAATTAGACCATGAATGCCTAATTGTCAAGTCGTTCTACCAAGACCCAAGTTTATAAAGCCTGGCTCCGCCATCAAACCTCATGATAATGGATTTAGGCCCCAACAAACCCTAGTAGTGGTGGGCCCAACTACCAGCAACTACTAGGTATTGCAGTCAATGGGACCTACTAGCGATGAGTCCAGGTCTATATGCAAGACCCATGAAAATTGGACTCTGCTGCTACTAGGACCTAGCAGTGATCTAACTACCGGTAGAAGCCACAACTGCTGGGTATTGATGTTAGCAAAACCCAACAGCGGTAGACCTAGAACAACAAGCAGGACCCACTAAAGTTGGGTCCTGTTGTCACCAAGACACAGTAGCAGTAACCCGTTTGTATCCTTAAAAAACCAAAGGCCATACTTTTCTATAAGAAATAAGTATTCAGTTCGGTAATTGTCATGACAGTATACAGTAATCCTTAACATACTTTTCATTTTATTTTTATTTTTTAATTTATTATACTTTTTAAACTATTAAAATACATTGAAAAAATCTTCATAATTATTTAAAAAAAAAACAATTTATCTATATCGTAGCACAAGTCCTAGCATAGTATCCATTAGCATTGGGTCCTTCTACCAAATTTATAAAAAGTGAATCCTGACTCGTGATTCAATACCCTTATATCCTGATGCATGCAGGAACCAATAAAATAACAATAATAATATTTATAATATAAATAATAATATTTCTAATTTCAACAACAGATCCGGCTACCAAAATCAAACCTAGTAATTCTAATATCACTTGTACCTTAGCAATTTAAGCGTCAAGTATCGACAACCTAATCTAATTAATTGTCATCATTTATAGGATTTAATATATATGTCAGTCTCAAAAATCTTCCCGTGATTTCCATGGATTAAAAAGTAATATAACGCCAGTGTTGATCAGTGATCACCACTGCGGCATCAAAGGAAGCATTCACCTTGTTATATATGTAATTTATTATTTTTCTTACGAGATACAATAAAATGCTTCTTTTTTATGTTTTATTTTATCGCGGATGGTTGGTTGGTGAACTTGTATATACCTCCATTAAATTAAAATTTTATTAATTTATTTTTTAAAATTAAAATGATGTAAATTTCTTCTTTTCTTTCTTAGGATAGGATGTTGTGGCTCTTTTGTGTTGATTTTCTCTATTAAATTAAAATGAAAGTATATCTTCCTTAATCTTTATCTTATTTTTAAGTTTTTTTTTTTACTTTGCATTACTATTTTTGCTCTTCTACCACACCTATCATTCTTCTAACAGGTGATATCAGAGCTTAGGTTTGATTATTTGACATAACCAATCCAAACTTCCCACTTTAATGTCCTAGGTTGATAAATTACAACTATAAAACTTGGTGCATTCGAGTAAAAGCTTAGCTAAATTTCCAAGATATATGAGAGACAGTTGAAAAAAGGTTTGATAAGCCTATAAATGGAGCAACATTGACTTCATCCTATAAAAAGGTCGTGCAAAAAGCATGAAAAAATGATTAACAAGAACTTATAATTATTCACCGATGTCTGAATGATGCCACTTTTGAGATAGTGGCTAGCACAACCATTGTTAAGGAAGCACATGAAGTTTTCTAAAAATCAAACCAATAAGCTAACAATATAAGAAAAGTACATCTACAAAAGCT
>NW_011505663.1:0-3149 GCF_000495115.2 Populus euphratica | reverse complement strand
GAACTCTTTCCCTCTATTAATTGATGTAATTTATATTAATATGTGTTAATTTAATTTCATATAATGTTACGTTTTGATTTAGGGATTTTTTTTGAAATAGGGTGTTTTGTAATTAGGTTAATTAAATATAGTTTGAGTTGGTATTTATGTTATTTTGTAAAATAATCAATGATTTTGGGTTGTTGTTGTTTGTGAATTAACAAAATTATTTTGTTAGAATTAATGTTGATTTAGGTTAAATCATGGATCATATCGAATTAGGTATAAAATAAGGTAATTGGCTATGAAATACATGAATTTGATTGATAAGTTTGTTATAGTAGCAAAATTTAATGAATGTAAGTATTTATTACTTAATTTGATGAGTTTAGATTTTAGTCGAATATGTTTTCGTTATGGTTTTATTGATAAATTATACACTTTGATTAACTATAGATATTAATAAATTAAAATTATGTTTTGTTGTATTATTTGACAAAATATCTAGTAATTTAAGAAAAGTATACTTTCATGGTAGTATTGTTATCAATACCGATAATGGTAAAACTTATAATGGAGGAAGTCATGAGTTCCTAACTGCTATATTAGATATGTCTTTTAACAAGTTATCTAGAATATTATGTGATCGACTTGGAAGGAATATGTTTGAAATAGAAGTTGAAATTACTTGGAGGATGTTGCAAATCGGGATTAGTCAAGCTTGTTATATCAATATATCAGTCTATAGTGACAAAAGTGTGAATTTAATTTTTGAGTTTGCAAGGATTAATGAGATTAATATGCTAGAGCTCTACTTGAATAGTAGACCTAGACGATTAAACTCTCTTCTAGTATGGAGTTTACTCGGATTCTAAGTAACTTTTAGAGAACCACACAGGCATCATAGGCAATTGTTTCATCTAGTTTAGGTGGCAATGCAAGTAGACAAATATTGGTACAGAAAATTATCAATAAGAAATCTTAGTTAGGTATAAAATCTACTCCATATTGCTATAGAGAATCCAAACCAAATGATGACAAAAATAATCATCATATCGATATAGTTGAGGTTAAGGAGGAAAATGAAGAAGAAATGGAAGATAAGAATATTGAGTTAGTCGAGCCTCTTAATCAATATATGGTTCCTTTTACTCTTGAATTTGAGGTTGTGAGCGTAGATAACTAATACAGATGCAATGACTATACTAATAAAAGATACTCACCTTTATGATAAGTACAAAACAAAGTTATTGGTTGCAATTTCTTATGATATGAATAATAAAGTCTATTCATTATGTTTTGCTATTGTCAAATAAAAGACAAACAGTATTTAAAGTTGGGTTTTAGATTTTTTTCATCAATATGTGATTGGTGGTTGCATTAAGTTGTGTATTCTATCAAATAGCCATGCAACAATTAAGAATTTCATGATACTGACTTTTTCCAAGCCTATTTTGTTAGTAATTTCAACATTAAGTTAAAAAATATTGCATTAAAAAATATGTTATATAAGATGTGTGCAAATCCATCAAACACAGGAGTTTGACATTTTATATAAGGATTTGGTATAGACTAATGATGATCGTTATTATGGCAATATAGCTACGGATTTACAGACTCATCATTGAGTTAGTTGAGTTGGGGTGATGCTTTAGACCAGTGCATGAGTGCTCCAGTCTTTTCACGAGCTAAGGCGATTATTGCGATTATTAGATATAATTACATGTTATTATCTGTTATGAGAATTATGAATAAATACATGGTTAATTTAATTTTATAAAATTTTATGTTATGTTAATTATCGATATAATTTTGCTACTTATGATCGAAGATGTTATACATTGCTTATGTAAATTGTGTTCTGATGTTGAAAAACTAATTATTTAAATTATATGAATTATGGGTTTTTTGACAAATTATTAATGGTAGAAAAACTATCTTAGGACATGTCTCTTAGTCGAGTCGTAGATAACATTTGTAACTCAATTGTCACAATTGGTATTTGCAACTTTTGAGTTGCAAATAATGAATGCATCTAGTATTTCGCAAATGTTATCTATGACATTTATATTAGAGATGCTAGCAGCAACTCGATTAAATGCGCTAGATCCCTAAATATTTTTTTGTCTATATTATTTTACCAAAAAACATTATCGTGCTAAATTCCTAAAAAACTCAAAATATTTCCTTTCTATATTTTGATTTGGACATGACATATACCTATTAATTGATTGTTAATAACATGTTGCCCTTAAACCTACACTATAAAAAAAAAAAATAGTGATGATGATGATGATGTTGCAGCATTGAAAAACCAAGTCAATGCAACATTAATAGAAGACAAAAGCAAACATATATGGATGCCTAACATGTATAGCAACAAATCATATGCAACACTAGCCTAATTTGTCCTAGTAACCATTCTAATTTCTTAATAAGTTCCATGCACAATGAAAAATAAGATATAATGTGGGGATATATTGCAGAATAACAATTCAAACAACAACATTGCTCTTATGATTAATTCGAGAGCTTCTTGTTACTAATATGACAAATTAGATGACAATTACAATAAATTTCAATCAATTATAATTTATTTTTTTATAAGTTGAAATCATAAGACAGAGATCATTACAATATTCAATGTTTATTAACTAATTGAAAGTAGATAGTGTAGAGATGGAGCAAAACATATTTGTTTTTTTAAGTGAATTAAAATGTAAAACTAAATTTGATAAAGATTATACCTAACTCATCTTGTTAACTATGTGATTTTTATCAAACCAATTTAAGATTTTTTTTTTCATATATGGGTTCCTCAATAATAAAAAAATGATTCACTATTTACTGCAATATATAAAATTGAAATATAAGGTTTCTAATAAAAGTGGTGATTAAGATATGGCCGCATCAAGAATTAAATTCTTATAGGATGAAAAGTCCATTATAATGTACTTCCCCAAAGCCTTGTTAATCCTCGTAAAGAAGCTCATCAACCACACATAAAGAGATAGAAATATGGTAGGGAAAAAAGAGATGTAGGTTAGGGTTTTTAAAAGGAAATAAAAGGAGGTTAATTTTTAAAAATAATTTTCAATGTCAACTAGAATTGAATTCCTTGAGCAAGTCAATTAGTCTCCTATTTGATTTGCTTTTGGTCATTTTTAATA
>NW_011505596.1:0-3236 GCF_000495115.2 Populus euphratica | reverse complement strand
AAAAATCGCTGTGACTCTTAAGCGTTCTTACTGGATGATAATAAACGAGGATACTCTGCATACATTCTTGACCTCCTACGTCTTCATTCATGCCAACAGAAACAGAGAAGCTATATATATGGAGGGCGGTTTTTCTCTTGAAGGAAAATGATGTGGGTGGGTTAATTGTTTTTGCAGGGGTAGATTGGAAGGGAATGCTTCACGTGCAGGTCACGTGACACAGCAAAGAGTCTATTAGTTCAGAGCATCAAAATAAAAAAAAATAGAAATTGTGTCACTTTGAAATTCGAAGTCAAAACACTCAAACCAACCATAGGGTTAGCATAAACTAGTATATTTAGCTTCTTTTTTATTTTACAAAAACTGCAATACCCAGACGTATATATGTATATAATTAATATCCAAATATTGAGCATTATATTTTTCTATCGTCCTCGTTGTGCTCTAAATTTATGCTGTGGAAGCGCGTGTGCGTCAAAGATTATTAATTAATTAACAGTACAATAAAATGCAGGAGGAAGTGCAATAAACAGTTGTTTCCCACTTTCGCTCAACAAAACATAATTTTTTTTTAATATTATGTATTTTTTTAGTTAGGAGAGTTTATTAGATTAATCTTGTTTATATATATTTATTTTAGTTAATTTTTATAAAATTATTTTAGTTTCATCAAAATTATTTAATGAGTTAACTTTAATTTTTTATATTTTATTTTAATTAATTTTTTTAAATTTTATTATTAATAATATATTAAAAATTAAATTTTATATTTTATTTTGATTTATTTTTTATAAAAATATCTTATGGTTATAAGTTTTAACATTTTAACATAGTAAAACCAAATTATTTTATTTTAAAATTAAATTTAATTTAATTTGTTTTATTGGGTTGTTTTGATTTGAATTAACAAGTTTACTTTTTTTTTAAATATTTTTTTAATATTATCTTTTATTAAAAATTAAATTTTATAATTTATTTTATATTATTTTTAATCTTATAACCTCAAGTTCAATAAATTAACTTAATTTATTTTTTAATAATTTTTTTAATGAGTTAATTTTAATATTTTATATTTAATTTTAATTAATTTTTTAAAATTTTATTATTAATAATATATTAAAAATTGAATTTTATATTCTATTTTGATTTATTTTTATAAAAATATCTTATTGTTATAAGTTTTAATATTTTAATATGGTAAAACCAAATTATTTTTATTTTATTTTATTTTAAAATGTTACTTCATTAGTCCTTTTAACATTAAATTTAAATTTGTTGTATTGGGTTGTTTTGATCCCAATTAACAAGTTCACTATTTTTTTAATATTATCTTTTATTAAAAATTAAATTTTACAATTTATTTTATATTATTTTTTAAACTTATAACCTCAAGTTCAATAAATTAACTTAATTTATTTTTTAATTTTTTTAATTTTATCTTTCAATTAATAATTAATTATAATTTAAGATTTAAAATGTTAACTGGAATTTAGCATAAAATCAAACATATTAATAATTTAATATTATAAACAAAATATCATCATAGAATTTTTCTCCAAGTTAGAATCAATACACTCACAATATAATTGTTTTTCCAATAGAAAAAATTAAAATATTATCACCATTTAATTTTTTTTAATATTTATGAAAAATTTAACCGAAGCCCGCGAGCGAGTCAATAATCTAATGATGTAATAGGAAAGAAGAGAGCAATAATTAGTCGAAACCACCAGACATTGATTTTCACAGACACCTATTTTAACATTTTTATCCCTACCATGCATGAAATCAAACAAGAACAAAAGCTAAGATGCAAGCACTCTCCGCAGCATCTCTCGGATACATTATCATTTGATTAGACAAAAGCTGAAAAGAGAACCCAAGACAGAAAGCTTCACAAAGCCCATGGTTCTTGATCCTATGGGCACTTGGTCTTGTTCCCATGGGTGGTCATGTCAGTATAGCATGTCCCACACGCTTCTCTGTTCCCTGAGGTCCCAGGAGGCACGCACTTGCATCTCACACAGCAGGTGCCACATGCCCTGTTGCACAGATTAGGCCTTGAGTGAAGACTGCATCTCTGCTTGCATAACCCTCCACAATCTGAAGATCAACGGAGAAAGAAATGTTACAGATATAGAAATGGAGAAGGGCAATCAAACACTCCATGTACAGTGCATTGAATCCATCGCAGTATGTATCAAACCTGGAAAGGGAAAAGCAAACTAAGGCGTACCTATGTCTTGCATGAGCCTCCTGTTTCCACCTCTCACAACAAGCTGCAAAAAAAAAAAAAAACCCACAAATGCAGAAACAAACAGCATTAACTAGAAACGTTTTGCCAGAAATATTGAAGCAGAAAGCAAACATGCGCAGCAAGGGCTGAGCCTTGCCTGGAAAACTCGGGGTATTTCGGTATCTGTCTTGAGATCAGACGAGACCTGCGAGCAATGTGCAAAGGCAGATCATGCATTCATACTCTTTAACAAAATAAATCGGCTGAATGAACCGTGAAAGCAGATCAATCCTGTACCTCAGCAAGGCAGAAAAGCAAAACCATCAAAGCAAGAAGCGAACGTACTGCCATGTCTGACTGGCAAGCTGCTACTTTCTTGAAGTTGAGCAAATTTTAAAGTACACAAAATAAATGCTGTCCTTGACACGCCCTTTATAGAGTTCTTGACAGTTATTGACTAAACTAGTCATTCATAGAATTTGTAATTACAGTATGACCTAGCTTATGGGGTCATCTCCAGGCGTAGATGGCATAGTTATTACATCCAAATTGTGGAGTTGATTTAGGATCGGTTCATTTAATGGCTAGATTGGTTCAGATAAGATAAAATACCTGTAAAAATAAAAAAATAATCAAACTCAGAAGATTAATGACTTAGGTGACGCAGTATAATCTGATAGACTTTTTACTTTAAATATTTTTTTAATATGGAATATTTTTTTAAAATAATATGTTAAAATTTATTTTTTACAATATAAATAGTCTATATTCATATAAATTATTTTTAATTTTTTTACATAAAATATTAAAATTTTAAATATATTTTTTTTAAATTTTTCATGCTCATTTCATTCCGGTCAATCCATGTTATCCAAGATTCAATTCCTTAACTGGGGTAACCCAAGTCGGGTTTAATAAGTAGATAGGTCAAGTATGACCCGGCTCATGGGCCACATGGCTCCAGGTAGGCCAAGTAACAGGCATGGAGATGAAAATATCT
>NW_011505675.1:0-3127 GCF_000495115.2 Populus euphratica | reverse complement strand
GCCTCAGAATGCGATTACAAAAATTTACCGTGCTAGATGTGCAAGATTGAGATTGTTAATGAATCATGGAATTCTTGAAGATATTCGCTGGTTGATTGAAGCAAAGGTCCGATTATCAGGTGAGTCCTCTAACTCCTTCATTTCACACATGCCTAGAACAAGTAAAAGCACTTTTGCAAAGAAACGTCGTGCAAAACGACTGAAAGTTTGTCATCGATGTGCTAGATGGACTTGTAATACACAATGTCATTCTTTAGGAATGGTATTTAGATGGACTTGTAATACACAATGTCGTTCTTTAGGAATGGTATCTATAAACCGTGAAGATAAAATACAATTCATTAAGGATGGCCTGAGTAAGGAGTCTTTAGATAATCTTCTATTGACTCTTGAGACGCATCCTAGTGGAGATGTGCATCATGTAATTCATGATTTATGGCTACTATTTCATAAAGAACATGATCGACTTAGTCTTGGGAATCTGACTAAAAAAGACCCTGTTTGCCAGTTTTTAAGAAAACTGGATGGGAAGCCTATCCCCGACCCATAGAGGGCGTTTAAGCCGTTCTTGGACGTAAAACCAAGGGAAGATGTGAGCCACAATCACAACTACCTGTACATACACATGCTTTTTCAAAAGTAAATAAATAAATAAATAAAAAGAGAGAGAGAGAGTGTGAGACTCCAACTGGCCTACATATAGGTGTTATGATTGCCTTTCTAATTTCTCATCTATAAAACCCTCTTTTCCTTATTTCTCATCTATAAAACCCTTGCCTTTCTACTTTCTCATCTATAAAACCCTCTCTTCCTTCCTTTCATTTCTACTCAACCCATACATTCAACAAATACAGAAGTGTGTAGAAATAGCAAGTTCCTCAAGTCATCATATAAGAAATATTTGTGTTTTCGGTGGATCTAGTCTTGGGAAAGAAAAGGAGTTTTTAGAATCAGCAAATCATCTTGGTCAAGTGCTAGTTGAGAGAAAGATTCATTTAGTGTATGAGAGAGGCAATTGCTGAGAGAAAGATTCATTTAGTGTATGGGGGAGGCAGTCTTGGGTTAATGGGAGGTGTGTCAATAGCTGCATTTTTAGGAGGTAGTCAAGTTTTGGGGGTCGTCCCCGAAGCATTAGCACAAGGGGACATCATTGGAAAAATAATTGGAGAGGAACTTCAGGTCTCCACAATGTCGGCTCGAATGAATGCAATGTTTAACCATGCAACCTTCATTGCTTTACCAAGTGGTCTAGACACATTGGAAGAGATCTTTCATATTTCCTCTTGGGCTCAACTACACATTCACCATAAACCCATAGGTTTGTTAAATGTTAATGGTTATTATGATAAGTTGTTGTCTTTTCTTGATCATGCTGTGGAACAGGAATTTCAAACATCTTCTGCACGACAAATCATAATCTCTGCTGCTACTCCTGAACAATTAATTGACCAACTACAATCCTTCATTCCTGTAATTGATCCCTCCATGAGTCGCATAAATTGGTCAACTAAGGAAAGCCGTAAAATGTTTAGATTGGATTTGAGCCTTCATTTGTGAATTTTTGTGTCTTTTGGTTTTATTAGTGTTTTGTTATTTCTTATTTTTGTTTCAGTGTGTTTCAGGTTTGTTAGTGTTCGTTATTTCAAGTGATATCTTCTATACTCTATCTTTCTACCTTAGAACATTAAGGACAATGTCTCGTTTTGGTTGGGGGGGAGAGGGTAGTAGTTGATAAAAAAAAATTATTTTTCATTTCATAAAGCATGTGCATAATTGTTGTTACTAGGATGGTAGAGTAAATGAGCTCTTTTGTTAAAGTGACTCTTCAGACGCATCTTAGTAACCATTCTTAACAAGGTCTATTATAATACTTCCTGAAATATTCAGATTTACAAACTCTCGTATTGTTACCACTTAATTATGCTCATATACTTATTTAACATGTATTCTTAAACCTTAATTTACACACACACACTTTAACATATGATTGTGGGTTGCATATTGGATTATTACATTATTTATGTTCTTTTGTTAAAGGTAACAACTAAGGGAAAGGGATTGTATATAATTAAAAAGAAAAACAAGAAAAACATGAAAAAAAAAAGAAAAAAAAAGAAAAAAAATGATGATAATAAAAATGTAGATAAGTTTGGTTTCGTAGCCTCCCTAACCTAAGCAATTAAGCCCGAAGGTGTGTTTTAACACCTAATACCCTAAAGTCAACTAACTTGGGAGCTATTGGCCCAACGCTTGTTACATGGGTTGAGGAGAAAAGCTTAAGGGAATCAAACATTGCACTATCTACATATCAGTATCTGCAACCCGAGTTACTAAGCTCGTTGGGGTGTCTTAACACCTAATGCCCTAAGACCAACTGGTTTGGGAGTCATTAGCTGAAAGCTCGTTACATGGGTTAAAGATGCATGATATTTTTAAATTATATGTATATAGATTTTTAAAAAGAAAAAAAAGAAAAAAAAGACAAAAATAATAATCTCAACCCAAGGAAGTTAACCTTAAACATTAGAACAAAAATTTTGTTTTCTTCCAAGAAAAACCCCATAATTATGTGTTGATACATTGCGCACAAAAGAAAGGTTTATTAATATCTTGTTAAGAGGTATTGAGCAGATATATAAATTTAATGAGAGTTTGTTTATCTTGATAGATTAATGGAAGTTAAATAATGAATACCTTGCTTTATGGAATTTGCAAATTGTTTTTCTATTTAACGCTTTGATTACTAGGGACTAGTAATAAGCTGGTTGGGGGGTGTGATTAGTACTTAAAAGTGCATTTTTATCAAGGTTTTATATCATCATTTTGCACTTGAAGTATCAATAACTCCTTAACTAAAACATGTTTTATAATAATGTATCTAATAATATAAGATACCTATAATTTATGGTAAATGTCTATTTTTAATGCAGGTCTATCACATAAATGAAAGGATTGATTGATGACTTGAAGAACTAAAATTGCAAGGATACAGAGATGGTCAAACTTAGAGAAGAGATGTCGGTGCAATCCAAACTGGAACACTGTTCGGTAATTGGGTCATATCTGGAGCTACAGATCTCAGATTTAGGTTCAATTTATATGGATGGAAAGGTAAGACATAGGCCTA
>NW_011505594.1:0-3238 GCF_000495115.2 Populus euphratica | reverse complement strand
CCGCAAACAAGACAAATGACAAACCCAACAAACATCCATACAATTGCTTAGACATGGCCATGTCCTTTTGGCATTTCACTCTGCTTCACAGTTCACACTGCTACTTCTGTCCTCTCCTTCTCTCACACTCTTCTCATAAGAACACAACAAAACTCGTATCCAACATTCTTTTTCAATCTCAAACCCCGAATCCTTTGTTCATCATCTCCACAAGAAGCTATCTAGCTAGCTGCCTAGCTCTCACCAGTCACCACTCTTTATAAACCCATCTAACTCTTCTTTTATATATAGGTCTAAGAATGTAGCAGTGCCTTTTCTCTCTATATATTATCATCAGTTACCTTTTCTCTTTTAAGACCCACCATTCTCTCATAACTTCCCTTCAAACTCATTTTTCATTGATCTTTCTCGAACCAAAAAAACCTCTCAATGGCTACTTCACTTTCACTTTTTCTCATGCCTAGCGATGATAGAAAACAAGAATCCACCCTGGCCATAAGTACGAAACCAGCTGAACCCACAAGAACTACTACTACTACTCGGACCAGAAAGCCTACTGCCAACAAATGTCAAACTCGCAAAAAACAACCTCGAAGAGGTATGGGAGTAGCTCAACTTGAGAATTTAAGGATTCAAGAAAGATGGAAGGCAATTACTGAGACTAACCAAATTGGGTCTCTCAATCTCCAACCCACCAAGCAGATGCACGTTTTTGACCCGTTTAATAATAATGATGATGATAATCAAATGGCGCAGTCTGGTACTACTGTTAACCATGGTGTGCCAATGAGAAATAATGGTGTTGTTTTTAATGGGTTCTTGGGTTGGGATCACCAGGGAGGTGTGGTGGTTAAGAGGGTTGATGAGTTTAATGCAAATAATAATGGTGGGTTTGGGTGCCAGGTTTTGGTTAACCCGTACATGGTTGGATCGGCTCCGGTTCATCAGGCTGGGGCTCCAGCTCCAGCTCCTGCTGCTGCAGCAGTGCTTGAGGCTTCGAAAGAGCTCTCTTCAATCCCAAAAGTAATGCAGCAGCAGAAGCAACATGAGCCTGCTCGTTGTGATCTTTGCTTTAAGGTTTGTGTTTTCTAGGGTTCTTCATTTTCTTGAGAAATAATGGTGTTGTTTTTATATGCACGCGTGCCTCTTTTTTTTTCCCCTGTTCGTTTCTTGAGGAATTATATAAGAAGGAAATAAATTATAAGCTACAAGATATTTTAGCAGTCTGGAATTTCAATCTTTTTAAACAATGTGATTAAAATCTTAAATTTTTACTATTTTAATTTCTATGGACAGATGGGAGGATTCAGTGCCAGAGCTGCAACGAGTGCTTTCTATGCCAAATATCAGAACCACAACAACAACGAGGTAAATCTCCATCTTTCTTTCAAGTGGTATGTATAATATTTTGGAACCATGCTTCTTATAAATACTATATCTAATAATTGTGTTTTAATTTGTTTGAGTCTTGATTGGACGGTAATTCATGTGGATTTTGTAGGGTGTAGAGGCGATGGAAGCACACAGGAAGGGTAGTAACGCAATGGGTAGAAAAGTTATCATGGAATATGAACTTTTCCCTGGAAAAAATAGTAAAAGCACCTGTTTCAAGGATATGGAATTTCCTACTGCAGAAGCTTCAGTTGCAGTGGGTACTGGTGAAGCTTCTTGTGTCACAACTTATTCTGATTACAGTGCATCTGATGCTTCTAATTCTATTGATTTGTCTCTGAAGCTTTCATATTAATTAGAACCAAGAAATTAACATGTCTAGTTTTGGTTATGATGTCTTTTCTTGATATATGTGTGTCGTGTGATTGCCTGAACCTAAACACAGCTTCTTATAATTTCCCTTTTGTTCTTAAACTAATTAATTTATAGCAATGCGAAAACAGTGCAGTACATACGCTTGCTTTATTTAATCGATCTCTGATCAATGTCAGTGCTTTAACTTTATTTCCCTGCTTTTATGATCTTGACATTGTTTTTCACTTTTGCTTATGATCTATCTTGTTCCTTATCAAGAATTGAGAAACATAGCCACAAACGAATTGCTTATGATCTATTTTGCATTTCGAGGCATTTGGTCATTACAATACTATCATACAATTATGCCGTTGCCACACTGTGCTGGCTTGTTCTAGCTGTGTAATAAGGAGGGACAGACCGTGATCTGTGTATATTTTGATCTGCTTAACTTCTAACGGTTTCTACAATTAATGTTTACAATTGTCACATACAAAACATTTAATTACAAATCTTGTTTTATATTTGATTTGTTGCTCTTCAATATTGTATGAAGATAAATATTACACTTCTGTATAACCTGCTAAAATGACTTCACAAGGAGGCTCAAAACCCTAGCAAGTAGCATCTCTCTCTCTCTCACTGCTCTTTATTGTTTATGCTAGAAGATAGGTGAGAGATTTCTCTTCCAAACATAGGCTACATCTTTTATGTGCTGAAACACAAGGAGGGCATCTCTGCATTACTGTTTATGGGAGTCAAGCAACTTTTAGGGTCTGCTTTGAAAAACGTGAAAAAGATAGATAAAAAGCAAGCTATAAAAAAAGCTAGCCTTCCTTCCTCCTTGGCAGACACATTGTGGTCACTGCTGTATATATATATGTGGTCAGTGAGTGGCTGCGGCATGCGGGTGAGTACAGACCCAGCGACAACAAAATATTTTAACCACAATACAAAATCTGCAATATATAGAGGAGAGAAGCTGAGTGTAAATATATTTGTTTGGTTAAAATAATAGTTAAAGTTATTATTTAATAAAAAATATATTTAAAATGTATGATTAAAATTAAAATTGATGTTATTAATAAAATAATATAAATAATTAGTGAGAATTACAATAAATATATATATATATATAATTTACAGATATAAAAATTTGGATATTAGCAAATTTTTAACTTATATAAAAACTACCTGGCATTAACTTTTTTTTGGTATAGGTAGCAAATTCAACAATAATGAAACATAACTTGATAAAAAGTATAGAAGTAACGTAGCAAAAGCATGTAGAGACCCTGTTTGTTTTTATGTTTTAAAAGTCTTTTGAAAAAAATTAAATTTTTATATTTTTTTTGTTTTAAATTTAAATATTTAAATATTTTTAAATTATTTTAATATACTGATATAAAAAATAATTTTTTTAAAAATAAAAAATATTATTTTAATACATTTCTAATTAAAAAACAATCACAACCATACTTTCAAATAACGT
>NW_011500459.1:135224-150337 GCF_000495115.2 Populus euphratica | reverse complement strand
GACTATAAAATAAACAAAAAAAATATAAAAAAAATATAAAAAAATTCCAAAAGTGCACAGGTGATCCACAAATTAGTTGACAGCCTTGTAATATCCAAAAGTGATAGTTGATCAATTGCTAGTGAGTTGCCCTCTGCAAAGAGAAAATTTTAAGTTAGTAATATTAAGTTTATTAATAATCCTCAAACCATAACATAAAGAATGGATGGGTATTTTTTTACAACCAATAATGTATAAATTATATGGTAATTCTTAAGATAATATATTATAATTATGATGAATGTAAGCAAATACCAACAAAAAATAATTATAATTAATGAGTTATCTTTTAATTTTATGGGGAGCCAGTGATTAAATTATTTTTCTAGAATCATACAACCTAAATTTAACATTTCTTCTCATTTCACAAGTACAAGAGATTATTTCAAAGTTTATGTTAAAGAGAATGAAACATTAAGAACTTTTAGAAATCAACGATTATGCTTAACAACTAATATATGAATATCAATCCAAAACATTAAATATATGCTTCTAGTAGCTCATTGAATTGATAATGAGTGGAATTTGCATAAAACAATTCTTAATTTTTGTCTAGTTTTCAATCCTATAAGTAAGACAATTGATCAAGTTATTGAGAATTGTTTGTTGGAGTAGAGGGTCAATAAAGTTTAAAATGTTATGCTAGACAATGCAAGCTCTAATAATATGATTATTTCATATTTGAAGAATATGATAAAAGATTAGTCAGTTAATAAATTGTCAAATGAGCATTTGCATACTATATGTTGTATACATATTGTAAACCTCGTTGAGTGTAGTGAATTAAAAGAAATTAATATTTGAATTGTTAAGATTCAAAATGTAATTAGGTTTGTGATATCTTCACCTTTTAGTCAACTTGCATTTATAAAGTTGCAAAGAAAAATAAAATTGCATTGCGTTGGATGTTGCAACTCGATGGAAATAAGCTTATATTATGTTAGAAGTTGCTGCAAAATTTAAAAAGGTCTTTGTGAGATTAGGTGAAAATAAACCTAGGTATACGAGTTACTATTTAGATGTTGAATCAAAGGAGAATAAAAAAAACATATGGCCACTTAGTTTAGAGGGATAAGGAAATGCTAGATCTTTGGTGAAGTTCTTAAAGATCTTTTACATGGTTATATTAATGTTTTTTTAGCTCATTGAATGTTATATCAAATTATTTTTTCAATGACTTTGTTTACATGTACATAAACTTTTTGCAATTGTATAAAAGTAGAGATAATCTTCAATGAATTACGCTTATCTTAGGTTAGAAGCTGCTAAAAAATCTAAAAAGGTCTCTGTGAGGTTAGGTGAAAATGAACATCAGTATATGAGTTACTTTTTAGAGGTTGATTCAAAAGAGAATAAAAAAAAAACATACGACTATCTAGTTTGAAGGGATGAGGAAATACTAGATCTTCGATAAAGTTCTTAAATATCTTTTACATGATTACATTAAGGTTTTCTAGCTCATTGAATGTTACATCAAATTATTCTTTAATGAATTTGTTTATATGCACACGAACTTTTCGCAATTATATAAAAGTAGAAATAATATTTTAAGTTGAATGGAGATGAATATGATGTTAAAGTTTGAGAAGTATTAGGATTATGAAGAATATCAGATTTTTTTGTCGTGTGTGGTTAATGTCTAAGATTCATGTTTCAAGTTGAAATATGTTAAATTTTGTTTTAGTAATTTGTATGATTATGAAAAAGTATACTAACAAAGAAAGTGAAAGATATTTTTGTGAGCTTTTATAAATTTTATTTGAAAATTAACAAAGTAGTGGATGACAATAGGCATAAATAGGATGTTAATATTATTAATGACGTGGAGGTGGATATTAACACTTTAGCTCGATTCAAAAGGAATTTACAAGAGAAAAATAGTGTGGAAAATAGAAATGAGAATGAGAGGTATTTGGTTGATGGTTGTGAGGATCTTAATGATAATAAGTTAAATATTTTAGGTTGGTGAATGAGTAATGCTTTAAAATATAAGATAATTTCAAAGTTTGCATAATATGTGCTAGCTATTTCTATATCCATAATAGCTTCTAAATCAGTCTTTAGCATCAGTGGTCATATACTCAACCAATCTCAAAGTTCTCTATCTCCAGTTATATTTTAAGCACTTATTTATTATCAAAATTGGTTGCATCATGGACCAATTTCAGCCAATATTAGAACCTTGATGAATTACATTAAGACCTATAAACATCTGGAGTCATATAATTTTTCTTATAAACTTACTTATTTTATTTTATGATTTATTAATTATTACATCTTTAATCTAACAAAGATGTATTTGACAATTGATGATAATTAGTTAAAAAATTGGGGTATTTACTCAAAGCATATGGTAAAATTATTATTATTATTTTTATATTTTCTAATTTAATTTATTATGTTATAATTTGAAATTTGAAATTCACCAATACGAATTATCTCTCTTTTTAATAGTTGACTTTGGGATCCCTATTTTCATCAAAGAAAATGAAATATTGAAATGAGGTTTTATTACATGGAAATATTTTATGTCAATGATATTAAGGAATTAAAGAAAAATGTTCTAAATATGCTTCTTGACTAGGATAACTTGCACAATAAAGAGTTAGTTTTTTTTTATCATGTGGTGTTTTATGACAGTTATTTATTGTTTTTTTGAGTCATATATTATTGTTATTTTCAAGTCATTTGAAGGCAATGCTTTCTAAATTCAATCTTTATTAATTTGCTAGTGCATGCTGTAAAGTTTCTCCTCACAGTGGAGATTTGAGAAACTAGAATTCCAATAAAGGAAAATTAGACACTTAGAATATGTTTTTGATATCAATTACAAGGCTTTTAAAAACCCATAAAACCCCATCAAATAGCCCCTAAAAAAAACCAAAAAACTATACAGGTTTTTGCTATAAATTAATTGAAATGAACTGAAATTTGTTAGTTGAACCGATTTCAACTTTATTTTTTAAAAACTATTTATCTATTTTTTTAGATGGAAACTGAATAAAAAATGATGACCGTACAGCAGATCATGGTATTTTATTTTTGGTTCAATTAGAACAGCTTTGGGGCACTCGGCTTCCCAACCTCCAACAACAGGCCCATCCATGGAGCGCTTGAATATATATATATATATATATCTTTTTTCTACTCCCAGATTCTTTACTAGTTCTAACAAGCACTTGAATATATTTTATAGCTTCGTGCTCCTCTTTCAGCATAGCTTGTATAGTTCCAACACGACAGCCCAGGATGGGGGGGGGCAATGAAGTTTATTTGTTATAGACTAATTAATAATGTATTGGCTCTTACGTACTAGCTTTCATGTTAGTGGTGAATTACACTCAAAATATATTTGGTTTTTAAAATAATTGAGTTTCATGCTACGAGATCACTAAAAAATTAAATTTAAAACATAGTAATTGTATAATAGTGTTTACATGTTTTTTTTTATTGAGTTTCATAAATATTTCTAATATATTTACCTAATATTACCAAAAAAATCCTAGTTAATCTCCTTTTTATTGTTTATAAGAAAGGCAAAAAGTTTTATTTAAATATTTTACATATATCTTTTACTTTATAATTTAACCTGAAAAAAATCTACCAAATCTAACCTGAAATCCCCTAATTGTAAAAATCTATAAGAAAAAATAATCGTAAATAACTGTAAAATTAGAAACAAAAATCATCAAACGTAGTTTTATATTTGTTTTTATTTTAACAATGAGTTATTTATAATTTAATCTCTATTACTTATACAATTTTAATTGATGAAATCCCATAAAATAAAAAATAATTAAAAGTTCTTTGAACAACATTGATAGTTTTTCTTTAAAAATTAAACCATAAAATTAAAGCATAATTTTTAAAACTAGAGTTGATAAGATTTTTTATATTTTCATGCTTACTTATTATCATGTTAAGTGGAGAGTAATTTAATATTTTAATAAATAAAAAATAGTGAGCATGCAATAATATCTCTCAACGATAAGAAATTCTTTTTTACTGTGTCATTGAAATTATTGCAGTGCTCTTTTTTAATTAGGACGACGCGTAATGGTGCTGTTGGGGTAGTTTATTGTTTACAGTGTTTTTTTCCTTGTTTCTCCTCCACTCAAAATCCACGTTAACGTTTAAAAATTTAAAGTTGTTTGTTTATTTATGAGGATTTCAATTTTGATCTTTATTTTTTTTATTCTTAAGTTTTGTTCTATTTTTTTGTAAATTTTTAAATTATTTTTAATTTTAATCTTCAATTCTAATTTGTGATATATATATATATTTTCAATGTACATAAGAAAAAGGGTAAAGAAGACTTATGGTGTAGCCTAACCATTTCAGCCTTCTTCTGGACCCTGAGAGCCTTGGGCTTTCTCATGGTGTAGCCTTTAATATGAAGGAGCTTGCGTTTCTTAAGTCAGACAGAGAAGGACCGAGTCCGGCCACAACAAATCAACACACTGATTATTTTTATGCAGAACGTCTCTGATCGCACTAACATAAATGATCAAGAAGGATAGGATCGCACTGAGAGTTTTGATTTAGCGATAGAAGTAGCTTGTCTTATCTGGATTCGAGTCTTTGTTTGTCATCTTTACGGTGGTTTATATATTTATTGGATTTGTAGGGTATTCAATGAGCCGTAGGATTAATCGTGTTGCACGTAAACTGACTCGAACATCCATGCAAATCAAAAAAAAAAAAAAAGGATCGAATCTTCTTATCCCATAGAAGACAAAATATAACTGCTCCAAACGCATACATTTTTGTGAAAACGATTTTTAAGTCAAACAGAAACATTGCAATTTTTTTAAAAAAGAAGTTCAATAGGTCATTGAAACTTTAAGGTATATTTGAAATTATAGTAGTTCAATATTTTTCAACTGAAAAATACATTAAAATAAAAAATTTTATTTTTTAAAAAATTATTTTTAATATCAATATAACAAAAAAAATTGAAACTATATAAAAAATATTTATTTTAAATAAAAAATTAAAATTTTTGAAAATATAATTTACATCATACATCACATTATCAAACATTTCCTGAACATTGCTTGCAAAGACTAAATAGCAATTTCATTCTGCACCTACATTCGAGCTTGTTTAAGGGACATGTGCTTTATTAACTAAAGCCCAAAGGCAAATTGGCTTCCACTATTGACTGGAGCTCCTTAGTATTAACATTATTTATAAAATTAAAAAAAAAATTGAACTATAAACCAAAATAAAATTTTATTAGCTAAATGATAAAATTGTCCATCTAGAAAAAAAAAATTGAACTAACTATTAGGGGTAAGGTTATTTTTTCAATATGACACAATTCTTCTTTACAAATTATATAAAGTTATATTCATCATTATGCTTTTTATTACATATTAAAATTACTAATTAAATCATAAAATAAAAAAAATATGTAATGTCTATTATTAAGGGGCATTTTGTTCTTTTCAATTTTTTTCTCAAAATATTACAATTACTTCTGTCTTTAAAGAAAAAAATCAACATAATTCTCTCACAAGAGGCTTTTTTTTTTTGCATTGTTTCTTTTGTAAATTTAAAGGTTAGTTATAGATATTTTATAATTAATATATATTAAATATTATTAAAAAAAATTACTTGCACACATGCTTGTGTTTAAATGCCCTCACACCATTTTGGCGATGGATGTAGGGTAGTTTGACATGCTACCTTTGAAGATAATATTTGGAAGGTCTCAATATTATCAAAATGATAAGATTTGGTGTTAATGATCATTTCTTTTTTTTTTATCTCTTTTTTTCTTGAAATCAATGTCAATCCTTTTAAAATTTCAGAGTAGCCCTATTAATTTTTTTTTTTAATGTTTGGTCCCTTTCCTTTTGATTATTATTTTTTATTTTAATTAAGCCATAAAATTACAAATATTTTTTATTTCATCATTTTTTATTTATAATTTTTCAGATTTGTTCCTCACTCTTTTAATTATTATTTATTTGTTTTTAATAAGATATAATTATATTTCACCCCCCCTTTTTTATCTTTAATCTATGTTCCCATTCATATATTGAATCTATAAAAAAAAAAACCTATTAAGAACCTATAAATACCTTGGAGAATCAGAACCAAAAAGAGGGGGAAAAAAAGAAAAAGGACAGGAAAATCTTGATAACAAATTTAAGTGTGAAGATTCAAGAGCCTAACACAAAGATTTATTAAGTTTCGAAAAGGTAGTAATTTATTAGTGGAAACAAATTTCCAAATAAAAGAAAGAGGGAGTAGATATTTTAGATATATTTTTTAATCCAAAAGTAGAGTCCATGTAGCGTTCTTGAGGTATTTTAGATTCAATTTTATTTTATGTTTATGTTTACGGGTATAAAAATGAGGTTTAAAATGCTTAGCAAATAATGTTGTGTTATCCTTTTTTGTTGCTATGATACTTTGATTTGGTTTTCTAAAGTCTCTTTTGATGTTCTTGATGTTTTAGAAACTTTCTAGTTTAGTTAATTTTGATAAAATAGTTTTATTTTAGTTTTGTTGTGTCAATGATGCGAACCTAAGTAAAAACAAAGTATTAATTAAGTTCAAATAAGCTTTGGACTGTAGCTAATAAAATAAAATAAAACTCCTAATATCAAATCCATGTTCTGCTATAAGAAGAAAAGAAGAAAGTAAAATATAATAGAACTGATTCAAGGCTTATTTATAGCCTTCCATGCAGCTCCTTGAATCCTAGAAACAAAAGAAAAAGGTAGGGTTTTCCAAGTTGTAGTAGGATTCTTTTTTTTCCTTTGCTATCCTTCTCTCATGGTTCAAATAAGGTTGTATTGGACCTCTCTTGTACATGGATAAAATGTACTAGGGTCTCCTCTTGATATTCTAATGGAACTTTCAATTCTGATTTGGTTGAAACGTTATAAACTAATGCATTTAATGCCTCTTTCAATGCCTTTGTCTTGGACTGAGTTATTGGACCATTTGGAACATGTAATAGGTCCTTGCTAGTGTTTTTGGGCTAGTCTATGATTAGTACTTAAAAGTGTATTTTTTATCAAGGTTTTATATTATCATTTTGCATTTACAGTATCAATAACTCCTTAATGAAAGCATGTTTTATAATAACATATCTAATAATATAAGATACCTTTAATTTATGGTAAATGTTCATTTTAAATGCAGGTCTATCACATAAATAAAAGAATTGATTGATAAGTTTAAGAACTAAAATTGAAAGGACAAAGAGATGGCCAAATTTAGAAAAGAGATGTTGGTGCAGTCCAAACCGGAACACTATTCGGTAATTAGATCATATCTAGAGTTGTAGATCTCCAATTTAGGTCTACTTTATATGGATGGAAAGGTAAGACATAAGCCTACAACTTTTATATAGCCCATAATTTAAAAAGTTCATTTTCAAGTCCAAATTATAGCAATAATAAAGAAGTCTGAATATGTCCTACAGTCCTAGTACCATTCAGTGTTTGGCCTAAATCTAGAGTTCTAGAAGTTCAAATGACCTCCATTTTTTTTTCTGGAAAGCTGAGACAATTTCCTACAACTTTTATGTTTTCAAGTGGTTTTAATTCTAATGTTATCACTGATATTTTAGGCAGACAAGAGAAGAAAAGGATTGTCACCAAGTTAAGAGTTGGTCACCCACTCATCAATTAGTCATCAAATCAATAGTTTCTAATTTTGGCCTATAAAAGGAGGTGATAGACATAAAATAAAATAACTAATGTAATCATGTTAACAATTTATAATTTGATTGGAACCTCCTTTGTGTGTGGTTTCAATTGAATAATAAGAGTTTATAATATACTTGTTTGACATACCATTAGTGGATCCTCTAACCTTGACATTTGCTATTATTATTTTTTAATCCTTACGTTAATCTTCCATCTCAAAGTTCTCATCAACTTCTTCTTCTTCTTCTTCTATTATTATTACTACCACTATTACTATTGATACTATTATTATTACTATTACTACTACTACTACGATTATTATTGTTGATGTTGTTGTTGTTGTTGTTATTGTTACTATTGTTGTTGTTGTTGGTGGGGTTTTATTATTGTTATCTATAATTTATATAATTAACCTCCTTGTGGTTCAACCCCGGTCTTGCCGGGTTATTTATTATTTCGACACTCCTACACTTAGAAGAAGACATCAATCTATTAGTCATCTTAGTCCACATCATCTTCTCTTTTCTCGAAGGGATTTGACCTCGAATCAAAATCTGTGTCAAACAATGTAAGATCGGTAACATTAAAGGTAGCACTGACACCATACTCACTTGGAAGGTCAATTTTGTATATGTTGTCATTGATTCTCTCTAAAACTTGAAATAGACCATCACCACGAGGCTGTAATTTTGATTCCTTTTGGTTAGGAAATCATTCTTTATGCGTGTGCACTTAAACCCAATCACCGGGTTGGAAAACAACCAGTTTACGTCCCTTATTTGCTTTATAAGCATAAAGTCTATTCTTTCTCTCTATTTGCAGTCGAACTCTCTCATAGAGTTGTCTCACCATCTTTTCCTTCTTTTCACCATCTAAACTTACCATTTCTTCAAAAGGTAAATGAATTAAGTTCATAAGAGTTAGTGGATTAAAACCATAAACAATTTCAAAATGAGAAAAACCAATGGTCGAATGCACAATTCTATTATAAGTAAACTCAATAAAAGGCAAACATTCTTCCCAACTTTTTAATTTTTTTTAAATTACAGCATGTAAAAGTTAGGATAATGTTCTATTGACAACCTCAGTTTGTCCATCTGTTTGAGGATGGCATATTGTTGAAAATAAGAGTTTAGTTCCCAACTTTTCCCATAAGGTCTTCCAAAAGTAGTTAAGGAACTTAACATCACGATCTGAAACTATACTCTTAGGAATGCCATGCAAATGTACAATCTCCCTAAAGAATAAGTCTGTGATATGAGATGCTTTATCTATTTTATGGCACGCAATGATATGCACCATTTAGAAACCTATCAACTATAACAAAAATAAAGTCTCTACCTTTCTTTGACCTAGGTAAACTTAAAATAAAGTTTATAAAGATATCTATTTAAGGTTCAGTAGGCACAGGTAATGATGTATATAGTCCATGGGGTTGTACTTTAGATTTTTCCTTTTTACAAGCAAAGCACCGTTCATAAATTCATTGCACATCTTTTTTCATCTTTGACAAATAGAAATGCTCATGCAATATATCCAAGGTTTTCGCAACCCTAAAATGACCCATTAAACCACCCTCATGTGCTTTATGAACAAGCAATTCACTCAAAGAACTATCAGGAACACACAATCTATTCTCTTTGAACAAATAATCATCCATCAAATAAAACTTACCAGAAGTTGAATATCCACATGTATTATAAATCTCAACAAAGTCAGAATCATTATCATATAATTCCTTCACATATTCGAAGCCTAGTAATCTAGTATTCATGGTGTGTAAAAGAACATACCTGCACGAAAGTGCTTCAATTATAATGTTCTCTTTGCCTTATACTTGATTACGTAAAGAAAAGTTTCAATGAATTCAACCCATTTTGTATGTCTCATATTCAACTTACTTTGTCCTTTTAGATGTTTTAAGTACTCATAATCTGAATGGATTACAAACTCTTGTGGCCACAAGTAATGTTGTCATGTCTCAAGTGTTCTTACCAATACATAGAGTTCTTTGTGGCAAGTGGGATAGTTCAAGGTCGCTCCACTTAACTTCTCACTGAAATACGATATAGGTCTCTGATCCTATATCAAAACAGCACATATTCCCATTCCAGATACATCATATTCTATTTCAAATCCTTTCTAAAGTTAGGTAAAGCCAAAATAGGTGTAAAACATAATTTTTCTTTTAAAAGAACAAAAGTCAATTCTTGTTACTCCCTTTATTTAAACCCAACTGACTTTTTAACAACTTCATTTAAGGGTGTAGCTATTATACTGAAATCTTTCACAAAATGCTTATAAGAACTAGTTAACCCGTGAAAACTCCTTACCTCACTGATTTTATAGGCCAATCCCGGATGGCCTTGACTTTCTCCTCATCCATCTTGATACCCTGTGCAGTGACAACATAGTCAAGAAACACAATTTTCTCCAAGCAAAGGCACACTTTTTAATATTAGCAAACAATTTCTCATTATGCAACACACTAAGTACATTACGCAAATAATCAAGATGCTTAATTAAGTTGCTGCTATAGATCAGAATGTCATCAAAATACATAACCACAAACTTGCTTATGAATGCACACAACACATGATTCATTAAATGCATAAACATACTAGGTGCATTTGTAAGTCTCAATGGTATTACTATCTATTTATGCAAACTATGTTTTATCTTAAATGTTGTTTTCCACTCATCACTTTCTTTCATCTTAATCTGATGGTACCTACTTTTCAAGTCAATTTTAGATAAAATATTAGATCCATGTAACTTATCTAACATGTCATCAAACTTAGAAATTAGGTTTCTATACTTTACCATTATGTTGTTGATGGCTCGACAATCAATATATATTATTCATATTCCATCCTTCTTAGGCACAAGTAGCACGTATAAGCATACGAGCTCATACTCTCACGAATGTATCCTTTTTCCATCAGCTCATCAACTTTCCTTTAAAGTTCTCTCGTCCCTTCAGGATTGTTTCTATAAGCTGGTTGGTTAGGAATTGAAGCTCTGGGTACAAAATCAATCTGATGCTCTATCCCCTTCAATAATGGTAATCTACTAGGAGTATCGTTGGAGAATGCATCATTAAACTCCTACAATAAAGAAATAGCAACACTAGGCACAATATGATCAAGATCATTAGTATTAAAGTAAGCCTCTTTGTATACAAGAAAAATAATTGGCTTGTTAGTGAAAAATACAGATTTGACCTCACCCTTTCTAGCAAAAAAATTAGGTTGTTTCTTTAATTTTTCCACATAATTCTTATCACCTTTCGTGACTTTCTTCACTTCTCTTGTCTTACCTCCATTCTCAACTAAATTTGGGTGTTTTTGAGTAGTGGTCGAATGGTCTCATTTGTTTGGAGTGTTAGCTAAATATTTATTTGTGTTTGGATAAGTGGTTTAATGGGTTGTAGTGGTTTGGGTTCTAGCCGAACCTAATGGTCCTTTTTCCTTTTGTTCCTTACCTTGATTTTCTCTCCTCACCTCATGCTCACTCTTTAGCTTTATTTGATCATCATACACCTATTTGGGTGTAAGAGGTATAAGAGTGATGGTTTTACCATCTTTTACAATGGTATACCTATTTTTAACCTCGTCATGAATTGCCTTCCTATCATATTACCATGGTCTCTCCAACAAGATGTAACTTACTTACATTGGTATCACATCGCACAGAACTTCATCAACATATTTCTCAATCGAAAATGGAACCACAACCGGTTTAGTCACTTTCATTTCACCACTATCAGTTAGTCGTTGCAATCCATATGGTTTAACATGCTTAACAGTACATAAATTCAATTTACTAACAAGAGTGGTACTACAAATATTAATATAGCTTCCACTATCTATTATTAAACTACACACCTTGCTTTGTATATAACAACGTGTATGGAAGATGTTCTCTCTTTGTTGATTAATTTTATCTTTCTTGACTTGGACCTAAAGTATTCGCCTTATAACCAAGGATTTCTCAACCTGTAATGTAACTTATCCTCATTACTAACCTTCAATGTTGGCATGCTTTTATAATCAAATCTGTCACTTTCAGATTCTATATCACTAGTATCTTTAATTATCATGCTTCTCTTATTTAGACACTCTGAAGCATAATGTCCATGTACCTAACATCTAAAACATATAACATCATAAGTACATTTAGGTTGAGTTTTAAATTTACCTTTGGTATCAATAGGGACATCAACTTTAGTCTTTGGTGGTTCAGTTCTAGAAGGAATAATGAATCTAGGCCGAACAGTACCCTCTCTTTATATTCAGCTTCCAAAATGATGAAGAATCGGAATTAAATGTTGGTGGAGCATATCCCTTCCTAAGTTGTCTCTCTACATTCGTAGCCATGTGAATCATATCTTATAGCTCCACATTGTGCTGTAGCTTAACCACATTGGCAATGTCCCCATTCAACCCAATAAGAATCTAGCCATGGTGACTTCTCTATCCTCAACAACATTAGCCCAAATCATTACTATCTTCATCTCTTTATGATATTCATCTACTATTTTATAACCTTGATTCATATATTAGAGCTTCAAATACAAGTCTCTATAATAGTGGTTTGGCACAAATCCTCTCTTCATTAAAACTTTCATCTTCCCCCAAGTCTGAATAGGTCTCTCTTCATTCCTCCTTTTACTGATCACAATCTGATCCCACCAAATCAATGTATACTCCGTAAACTCAATTATCACCAATTTTATCTTTTTTTATTCAGAATAGTTATGGCAATAAAAAATTCAATCTACCTTTTTCTCTCACTTCAAATAAGCTTCGAGATTGTTTTTACCTTGAAAGTTAGGAATTTTTAATTTAATGGTGTCCATATCCCTATCCACATCTTTATAAGTGCCCATGCCATGGAAATTCACATTCCTCCTAGCCCTGTTCAATCCAAACCTGATTCCTTGGCCAACAAATGCAAAAGCATAGTCATCTTTACCCGCATCTGTGTTTTCATCAACAAAATCTTCAAAATCATATCTGTATTTTGTATGGCCATACGGACTATATTTCATCGGTGATCATCCCCACTATTCTGTTGCTTTATCGAATTCACCTCATCTTTAATATCCTTATACGTCCTAGATAACAATTTAAGTTGTTAGCCTATGGCTCGCAATTGGAAAGCTACTTCAGTGTTTTGTGTCACTAATTCGTTGTTTTCAGACATTATTTGAATCTATAAAATTTGGTTAGTAGCACAAAATATATCCTCACACCTCTTGTGTATCACACAAAAAAAAAATCAAGGTTTTTCACTCTAATAAGCTCATTACGCCTTTTACCTTATAATTTGCTTTATTTTGGTTCTTTAAGAATTGAAATCAACAAATCAAAGTCACTAGCCTTCGCAACACACTCTAATTATAATTTTTAGACTCAAAAATCAATAAATATATTGAAAACAAAGCAAAACAAAACTACAATTATGATTGTGCGAGTAGTAATGCAAATTCATATGAATTGTGGACGAAATGAAGACATGAAATAAAACAGAAGCGAATATTAGCGAAAATAGTTGCTTGACTCCTATATAACCCAAATATAATACAAAAAAAAAAGATTTGGACAAAACTAAATACTAAGGATCATGTTTTGAAACTTGATGCAAATCTAACATATTAAGCAATTTTTATGTAACAGAAATGAAACCCAGACTAAACAATCTCAAAATGATCTCAAATTCAATATTTAGTATTATAATACTAAAAAATAACAAAATTCAATTTATAAGTTGACACGACCAAAAAATTAATATCTTTTTTTAAGTGCAGGAGTGTCGAAGTAATAAATAACCAGCAAGACCGGGTTCACACCACAAGAAGGTTAATTGTATAAATTATAAATAGCAACAATACAACAACAACAATAAGAATAATCATAAAAATACTAATACTAATAATAATAATAATAATAATAATAATAATAACAGAAGAAGAAAAAGAAGTTGATGAGAACTTTGAGATGGAAGATCAATGTGAGGATTCAATAATGATAATAACAAATGTCAAGGTTAGAGGATCTACTAATGGTATTTCAAACAAGTATAGTATAAACTCTTATTATTCAAATGGAAACCACACATAAAAGAGGTTCCAATCATATTGTAAATGGTTAACATCTTGATCTAGAGACCAAGATGCCTAAATACATGACAAATGCCTCCTTTTATAGGCCAAAATTGGGAACTATTGATTTGATGACTAATTGATGAGTGGGTGACCAACTCTTGACTTAGTGACAATCCTTATCTTTTTTGTCTGCCCAAAATATCATTAATAACATCAAAATTGAAACCACTTGAAAACATGAAAGTTATTGGAAATTGTCTCAGCTTTTCAAGAAAAAAAATAAAGGTCATTTAGGTTTCTAAAACTCTAGATATGGGCCAAACACTAAATAGTGTGCGAGCTAGAGGACATTTTTTCACCAAATTTTCCTTGAATTTTAAATAGGAATATAGGTCATAACATGAGTTTCTTCTAATGCTTCAACACAATTCTATTTTAATAATAAATAAATTTATGTAATAAACTAAAAAAATAAAAATATTCTTAACTTCTTTATTACTTTGAAATAAAAATAAAATCTATGATTAGTCATTATATCCAAAGGTGTTTAACAAACATGTTTAAAATTAGGTGTAAAAGATAATTTATATTTAAGATATTACATAGTTTGTAAAATGACATAAGTTTTATATGAATTTGTTCTACATAATGTCTATTATCTCGAAATAATAAGCTATTGATATAGTCGTCTATATAGTAATCTACAAATATATATGGCTGTTTTAGTAAACAATTATCAAAAATTTATTGCTCAATATAGCAATAATCCTTACAATTATAGTTGCATTGCATTAATAATTTTATCAATCATCTAGAAAACAACAAATTCATTATCCTTATAACTAATCAAATGTAAATTAACAAATAACTAGATTTCTATAGTGAAAAACTAGTCACAACCAATACTGGATTTACATCACCAACTTTAACGTAACTTTTTGGTAACAAGAATTGATTCTAAAAATTTTTTGTTAATGAATTACATGCCAAGAGAAAAAGAGGAAGATTGACTTGCAGTTTGCAAATAGCAAAAACCAAGAGAAAAATAGCACCTTTTATGTGAACATCTCCCAAAATACGTTAAAACTATATTTGAATAGTTTGCAACTTAACCTAATATGAACATATATTGGATAATCAAAGTTATATACAATGATCACTTTGTTTTGCATAAAAATGAAGGTATTTCCTCACTTTTCCTATACACGTTTCTTTTCTCATCTTGTATTTCGTCATTTTAACAAAATAGCTCCTTTACTCGGTCATCCTAGTAACAACAATTATGCACATACTTT
>NW_011500459.1:134595-134733 GCF_000495115.2 Populus euphratica | reverse complement strand
CCATAAATCATGAATTGCACAATGCACATCTCCACTAGGATGCTTTTTAAGAGTCAATAAAAAATTATTTAAAGACCCTTACTCAGGCCATCCTTAATGAATAGTATTTTATCTTCACGGTTTAGAGATACCATTCCT
>NW_011500459.1:90617-134557 GCF_000495115.2 Populus euphratica | reverse complement strand
CATGGTTCATTAACAACCTTAATCTTGCACACCTAACTCAGTAAATTTTTATAATCGTATTTTAAAGCAAAGCAGGAAAATACTTTTTTAATTTTTCAAGAGTGGTGTTCATTTTTTAAGATGAGAAGTGGAAAAGAGATTCAAAGAAAAGAGAAGGAGCAAGGAATTGAACAAATATATACACAGATATCAATTATCATGGGAAACTGAAATAACCGACTTAAGAGTTATAGAGTACCGTTATCCGCCATTTAACCAGGATAAGAGAGACTCGCAAAAATCACTCAAAAAGAAACACAAAAACAATGTAAGAAAAACAAAATAATTAACCTTTATCTACAAGATCATTCAAACCAGCTGATTCATTTTCACTAGGAAAATTATCAAAGTAAGCTTTTAAACGATGTCCATTTACCTCAAAGGCCCTATAAGAATACACATGTTTCTCAATAAAGAGACTGCTCCATCTTGAACTTAGTTTCCCAAGGAATAAATAGAGTCGATAATTATAAAGCAAAACTTTTTGACCAGTATCAACTTTTTGACAATTTTCACAAGTTTTGCAGAATGCATGCATGTCTTTGAACATGGTGGGCCAATAAAATTCATTTTGAAAGATTTTTGCAGCTGTCTTTTTTTACAAGAAATAACTTCCACATGCTTCAGAATGACAAAGTTTAATGACACTACTTACCTCATTGTCGGGAATGAATCTTTGAAATATTTGATCAGGACAATATTTGAATAAGTTAGGGTCATCAGAATAAAAGTTCTTCACTTCGTTCAAAAACTTTTCTTTGTCTTGATTACTCCAATCAGCTGGCAAATCTCCTAAAGCAAGAAAATTGATATTTTTATCATACCAAGGCATTGGACTAAGAGAAAGTAAGGATTCGTTAGGAAAGTAATCATCGATTGATGTGATGTTAAATGTCAAATCTGTTGTTACTTTTGATAAAAGATCCGCATTAATATTTTCAGTGCATTTTTTGTTCATGATTTCTTCCTTAGAATATATCATTTGTATATCTTCAATTTTATCTAACTCATTTCTACTTAAAGTAGATTCAAGTAGATCATAAATTAATTCCTCAATATGATCTACTTCATGTAATTCATTATCATCTCCAGGTTGCTTGCAAATATTGAAAATATTCATCTCCAATGTCATGTTTCCAAATGATAGCTTCATCAGTCCATTCCTTCCCAGCAATGGTGCATTAGAAGTTGCAAGAAATGGACGTCCTAAAATAACAGGAAATGAATTACATGCTTCAACAGGTTCTGTGTCCAAGACAATAAAATCCACAGGATAAATGAATTTATCGACTTGTACTAACACATCTTCAATTATTCCTCTAGGCACTTTTACAGATCTATCGGCAAGTAAAAGAGATATAGAAGTTGGTTTTAACTCACCTAGATTGAGACTTTGAAAAACTGAATATGGAAGTAAATTCACACTAGCACCAAGATCAAGTAAGGCTCTTTCAATTTTATGCTCTCCAATAAAGCAAGAAATTGTAGGACAACCAGGGTCTTTATATTTCAAAGCATTATTGTTCTGAAGAATAGCACTTACTTGTTCGGCTAGAAAGGCTTTCTTTTTCACATTCAGTTTCCTCTTCACAGTGCATAGATCTTTCAAAAATTTAGCATAGGAAGGAACCTGTTTAATAGCATCCAACAATGGTATATTGATCCTTACCTGTTTGAAAATTTCATAAATTTCAGAATTGTGATTGACTTTCCTTTGTTTGGTCATGGCTTGAGGAAATGGAAGTGCTGGCGGTGAATCAGTCGTTTCTTTAACGTCAAAATTGGAGCCACTTGAAAACATGAAAGTTGTAGGAAATTATCTCAGCTTTCTAGAAAAACACCGGAGCTCATTTGGGCTTCTAGAACTCCAGATATGGGCCAAACACTGAACAATGCGCGAGCTAGGGGATAGATTCGGACTTCTTTATTGTTGCTACAATTTCGACTTGAAAATGAACTTTTTAAATCATGGGCTTCATATAAAAATTATAGGCCTATGTCTTACCTTTCCATCCATATAAAGTAGACTTAAATCTTGGATCTAGAGCTCCAGATATGACCCAATTACTGAAAGTGTTCCGGTTTGGATTGCAGCAACATTTTTTTTCTAAGTTTGGCTATCTCTTTGTCCTTTTAATTTCAGTTCTTAAACTCATCAATCAATCCTTTTATTTATGTGATAGACCTACATTTAAAATGAACATTTCCCATAAATTAAAGGTATCTTATATTATTAGATATGTTATTATAAAACATGTTTTAGTTAAGGAGTTATTGATACTTCAAGTGCAAAATGATGATATAAAACCTTGATAAAAATGCACTTTTAAATACTAATCAATTAGATAAGTTATTATACATGCTTTAGTTAAGAAGTTATTGATACTTCAAATATAAAATAATGATATAAAACCTTGATAAAAATACATTTTTAAGTATTAATCATAGGTCGCTCTTTTATGTCTAGGTACCTAAACCCCTTATATGATCAACTTACAATGGAATTGAACCTCCAATTAAATCCTCTAGAAGCTGATATCAAAATAAGCTCAAATTTAATATATAGTGCGATCTCATCCCTAATACACAAAATATGAAGTTTCAATTGATTCTAAGGTGGTTTACTTGTGGTTCACTAAGAGTAGTGTTTTTGCGGTTGAATAAAATTTTGAATTAAAATCTCAATCAAACAATATCAAAATAAGTTCAAATTTGACATATGATGCGATCTCACCCCCAATAGAATGAAAATTAAGTTTCAATTCATTCTGATGTGGTTTTCTTATGGTTCACTAAGAGTTATGTTTTTGCAGCAAAAATTAAATGATCCTTAAAATTTCAACTAATCCCTCTCTCTCTTTTTCTTTTCTTTTTCTTTTTAATATACTGATATGATTAGAGACAATAACAAGATGAAATATAACCTTTTTTTTCTTAGATGATGCAGACACAAAGAATAAGAAGATGGACGCAAACACTGAAAAACTTAAAGGAACACTTTAAAAATGAAAATAATAAAAGGTTATAACCTTGTTTTGGAGCCTAACCTGATGCAAACCTCGTGATTATATGGTCACGCAACCCACAATTAAGAGTGAAATCTGATCCTGGAAATCCAAAATAGATCTAATAGGAGTGTGATACAATAAAAACCTATCCTAAGACACTAAAACTATTAAAATGAGAAGAATGACACCACAAAGCTAGTTAATCTTCGATAAGTCAGATTCAGTTTGTTCAAGAACTGAATAATGCAAGAATCACTCTCACATATTTAAACTAAAAAATTCAAAAGTAATAATCATCAAAGCTAACCCCTTATTAGTTTACATGAGTTTAAATAGTTCTTGAAAAATTAACTCTAATGGACCCCTTATATGGACTTATATGAGGTCCACTCAAAACTAACCCAAAACCCTAAACTGAAAACCTCATAACTTAATCCAACAAGCCTTGGATCCTAACTAAAAACAAAGTATTAATTAAGTCAAAATAAGCCTTCAGATATAGGTAACAAAATAAAATAAAGCATCTAATATTAAATCCATGTTCTGCAATAAGAAGAAGAGAAGGAAGTGAAATATTATAGAACTGATTCAAGGCTTATTTATAGCCCTTTATGTAGCCCCTTAATCTTATAAACAAAAGGAAAAGGTAGAGCTTCCAAGTTGTGGTAGGATTCTTTTGTTTCCTTCACTATCCTCCTCTCATGACCCAAATAAGGTTGTATTTGACCCCTTTTTGCACATGGATAAGATGTACTAGGGTCTCCTCTTGATACTCTAACGGACCTTTCAATTTTAACTTGGTTGAAATGTTCAAAACCAATGCATTCAATGCCTCTTTCAATGCCTTTGTCTTCGATCGAGTCATTAGGCCATTTGGAACATGTAATGGGTCTTTACTAGTGTTTCTAGGCTAGTCCACATCACTTAAAAAATACATGTTGAAGCAAGGATTTTTATTCTGAGTTTGCTAGGTTTTTGTATCATCAAAATAAGTTTAAAAAACCAATTTTGAATCTAAATTGCATGAACAAGTAGGCAGTTTTAAGTTGACAGTTTTTTTAATTGAAACTTCTTGCATGATTTTGATGTTTTAGCATCATTTGTTATTTTTTTTATTCAAATACATTTATTTATGGTAGTGTGACTTTTTTTGAATGAAGAAAGTATATTTTAGAGGTCAAAAATGTCAATTCTAGGGCTTGATAGTGTGCTGAGTTTCTAGGCATTTTCTAAATTGTTAGGTAATGTTTTTCATATTCTTAAGAAGAAGAACATTGTTTTAGCTTTATGATTTGGACTAAAATTGGTCTACTTCTGCGCTTTAGATATTTCTTTGGAATTAATTAGTCAATAATCCAAGGTTAATTTGCATCAATAATTGTTTTTTATGAGTTTTATTCCTAAGGTTTTTGTTTTAAATCGAAACCTTCCATGACCAAATTTTGATGATTAATTGATAATTGAAGTGAATAGATGCCAGATTATTGATCTTTATATGATTTTCAACATCTCTATATCTTTGATTTGTTAATATCTGATATGATTTGAGAGTTACGTTATCGTGTTTGAGTTGAATGTTCTTCATATTCTTCCCAAGAACATTACCTTAGTTATATGATTTTGACTTATTTTGTTTTATTTATTTGCATATGTATCTTTGCAAGACATTGTTAACCAATAATCTAGGATTATTTTATATTTATAACTTGTATTTCAACATTTTAATACTACAGTTTTGGTTTGGACCATAAACTTTTGAGACCAAATTGTGAAGATTTAATTATAATTAAAACGAATGAACTATTAATTCTTGATTCTTGAATAATTTTGAACCTTTCCATGCTTTTTATTTGATGAAATCTAGCCCGAATTCAAATTTATGTTGCTAGAATTGGTTTGAATGTTCTTTGATATTCTTCATTTTTTTCTAGATTTTGATCTGTTTTGATTATGATCATATGTTTTTTTTTTTGTGGCAAATTAGGAGCAAGGCATCTATTCATTCAATATGAGTAATATAATAGTTTGGTGTAATAAAACTCATTTTTCTTAATTTTGAAATTTTATTAAAAGGAAAATATTTTTTATTAATTTTTGTTTGCTTTGATATTTTTTACATATTTTTAAATCTTTTAGCTATATGTTTATTTATTTACCACAATAGAATTTATTTTATTTTGAAAAAAGTATTTATTTTTTATTTCATAAAAATTATTGATTTATTGATGAAACAAACTTGATTCAATTTGAGTATTTTTTAAAGGCATGATTTTTCAATTTATTTTTTCATAAAAGTTTTGATTTTATGTTTTTGAGATTCTGTAATTTTTACATAAAACTTATTTCTTTCCTAATGTTTTTCTTTGGATTTTGAAAACAAAATAGAAACTCATCAAGAAAAATAAAAAGATTTCCAGCATATATAAATGAAAAATGAAAAATTTCTTAATATTTTCTTTGTTTTTATTTTTGAAATAAATTTAAGAAATTCAAATTTATTTTCTGTTACTTTCTTTTTGTATCCCTTTTTGCTAGTTAGCCTCTCTAGCTTCATTTCAGTTGTAAAATCCGAATATTATATATATATATATATATATATATATATAGTCATTAGCACCCATAAAAATTGAGTTAATTTCCAGCTATATATATAAAAAGATAAAAATAGAGAGATTCAAGCTGGAAATTAACTCAATTTTTATGGGTGCTCATGACTGCCAGCAAAATGTTGAAAAATCTTTCACATTTCAAAATAGAGAGATTCAAGCACGTTGAGCTTTTTCTTTTCTTTTCTTTTTGCTTTGCTTTTGGTTTGTTTTTCATTTCACTCACATCCAATGTACAATTATTCAATCCAACTTAAGTATATGAACATTCTTATTTAATCAACCAAATCCATTATTGAGACAGGACATATATGTGCGTGCCATCAATCCAATGATTAGTTTTTCCTCGAGGCCGGTGAGAAAAAACTACGAAAACCTGGAAGTTTGCAGAACCAGGAACACACAGATGCATTGTCAGAAGATGAATTTTCTCTTTAAAATTCATATGTAGCATGAAGAATGCAGTTTTTTCTAAGATTTGGTAAACAATCTCATTGATATAATAATCTCCACTTGCTTTGGAAAAATCACAAGTCAAGGAAGGACGGCAACACCTCAAAAGTCAACTGAATATATAATTTGTAGATTCAGTGAATCAATCCTTAAGGCATCTCTAAAACGGAGACTTGTGCTCTAACATCATACTTGCTTGGCACTTTCATATGCTGCCATAACCTTTTTTTGCCCCAGATGGCCCGGGAGGTAAAATATATAGCAAGTAAAGTTTGGCCATGGCTTAAGGGTTTGGTTATTGGCATATGCAGCAGAAACCGCCCAACAAGACCATAACCTTAATTAACGTAACCTTAAGAACAAAGGTTTATTTTTTGTTTTTCCTAAAAGGACTCAAGGCAGAAGTAACCAAATCAAAGCGAGAGAGTAAAAAAATTATGAATTCGCAATTATTAGCTTGTCAATCATCAAAAAGCAGGATTCATGCACCCTAAGACTCCATCATTTACCTAAGAAACCGGAGAATCTAACCCTCTATATAAGTACAACTTAATGATGAACTTGTATCCCTCAACAGCAAAAACATTTCCACGATTGCATCACATTTTGTTGTTTCACAAAAAGAACACAAATTAGCTCCTAAATTATTTAGATTATTTGCATATCTTCCAAGTATTTGCTATGGATTTTGTGCATGGAAGTACTGTTACTCATGAGAAGAAAACTTCGGTTCTTCAAGGAGATAATTTCTTCTTAAATAGAGCTATTTCACGAAACTCTTCTGTGGGTTGCTCTTCGCGTATACTTTACTACCGGAGTGCAGAAGGGGTTCCATTTAAATGGGAAATGCAGCCAGGGACACCCAAAGATCCCCCTAAAGAAGAAGTTATTCCACCCATTAGGCCCCCACCTGCTCTGCTTGGCATAGGGCTGCCGAAGCCGTGCATTGATTTTAAAGAGCCTAAAACTTCGATGCGGTCAAGGTTCAGGTTCTGGTTCTGGAAACACATCAAGAAAAATAAAAGAAAAGAAAAACCCCAACAAGGGTCTCAGGGGAATGATATTATAAATGCTAATGACGAGTCTGATAAGTTTGAAATGTACGAGTTTTATAGCTCCGATGGCGATTTCAACTCGTTGTCTCCACGGAATTCAAGCCCTTCGTCTTCGTCCTCGTCTTCGTCTTCGTCTTCATTGTTTTTCTTTAATGGTCATTCAAGGAAGTTGTCAAGAATTGAGAGTGCTTCTGCTAGGGATTCAATGCAAAAGCCTCATGGTTGCATTCCTCGGAATTTCACTGCAGTTCTTATTAGTGTTGCAAAGCGAAATCGTTGACAATTACCTTGAGATCATATGCTATCTGTCCTAATCATGTTTTAGGCTCATTAGTTTTTTTGAAACTTTGTGCTGCTACATTGTTTGTGTGTATATTGTCAACATAATATGTATTGTATTTATAACAATTTTCAGCATCAAATGATATGCTGAGAATGACACTGGCTTCAATTAACATGGCTTTTTTAATAAGTACGAGGGGGATTGAGACATTGTAAATGATTAAATGGAGCCTTGAGCCATTGTTCAAATGACCTTTAGACTCTAGACGGCTCTGCCCGTACATTCCAAGTACAAGGGGGATTTGGATTTGAGGGCAGGTTCTCTAATAACTTCTTATTTAGAATCTGTATGCAGTTAATTTGTTGTGCTGCAATCAGTGTAAGATCAGATCTTGGGAGAGAAAGAAGGTAAAAGAGAAATGACTCGAGTATGATCATAAATTGCTAGTATGTAATAGAATTCTGTCTTCTATTTGATGTCTTGTTAGCTTTGTTGGTGGATAATTTCTAGAGATGGCATTGAATTAATTATTATTTTTGAAAATCTAAGATGGAAAGTCTCAAAAAGGTTTATACCAGGACATGCTCATGTGATTTTATTTTTTATTTTTTTGAGAAATTCATTTCATTTCACCTCAAATACAGGATTTCGATTATAATTCTTTCCTAGATTAATTTAAATTTTGAGTGAGGTTTATCATCAAGATAGATACGTTAGAGATAAAAAGAAAAAAAAATAGCAAGAGAAGTACTTTAGATAATGAAGAATCATCTCTCAAGGAAAAAAAAAAACGAAGAGAAAAGGGTAAATATTAATGAGAATTGTTAGGTGGAGATATTGTTCACTGTATATTGCAAAAACGTTGAACAAGAACGCGTTAAATTACTCAACATTTTCCCTCATTAGGAAGACAATATTTTTTGTTGATTAATTTTAGAGAAAAGATTAGATTTGTGTAATTATTTTCATGTATCCAAGTTGATATGTTATGATTTGGTTTCCATATATAGGCGGATGTGGTCGTTCAATAAACTATGCTTAGTGACAGAATCCAATTGCAGATTTGCAGTGCATCTATATATTAGAAGCCAATCCTGAGGCATCTGATATGACCCTGTCATCAGACCAAAAAGAAGAAGAAGAAAAAATGGCTTTAGGAGACGAGAGCATTGTGACTCTATATCAAGTTGATCCTGGCTTCTACAAGAAAATCCTCTCTAGGAATTCCTCTCTGAGCAGTTCCAAGCGCATTTCTGCTTACTATAGCGCTGGAGAGGTCCCTTTCATCTGGGAAAAGCAGCCTGGGAAGCCCAGGGAAGCACCTAAAATTGAGAAAGTGCGACCAATTAGGCTCCCACTGGCTGCTCATGGCTTCAACATGCCAAAGCCTCGTTTTCACCATTCCAGTCCCATGCCTTACTTTTCTAAGTGCATCAAGAAATTGAAGATGATCAAGAACATGCAACTTAGGTTTCCACCAGCTGTTCCAAGCTTGAGGATGCAGAAACCTAAAATTCCTCACCTGGAGGTTAAAGTTAAAATTTTGAAGAGCTTGGAGAAAGTAAAGAAAATCAAGAATATTCATGTTAGAAAGAAAATCAAGAGAATTCATCTTAGTAAGAAATCTAACGCAAAACCTGTGGAGACTAATGGCTATGCTAGTTGCACAGACGATAGTGATAGTTTCAGGTCCTGCATCATTGGTGGTGATTTTACACCACCACGTTCAAATTCTGATGTAAGTGGTTCATCATGGTCACCATCATTTTCATCTGATCGCGTCAAGAGATGGCCTAAAAAATTGGGATTCTGTAGTCTATCCAAGAAACTCAGGAAATGGAGAATCAAGAAGTGATCGTCCGGATAATTCCTTGGCTACTATTGTTGCTATACAAGTTCATGAGTGCAAGCTCCATTTTTTGCATGTAATTCAATGTCAAGGTCACCTAATATTATTTGTCGCGTTTCTTGCTATTCCACCATTACAGTATAATACTTATATATATAGTGATTTAATTTCTTATACACTATACGAAAGAGGAAAATATTTCGATCTTATACGTACACTAAAATGCGAAACAATACAAATGGAGTTCAAAAAAATGGATTCAAAATTTAAACCCACATAAAAACAATCAGTGATGGGAGTAGTATCTTTGGAAACCATAATCCAACAATAAATTAGAAATCTTGCTTGTATACATTGTTTGAACAATTACTTAACTTCTAAAATAAGAGATATGCGTAGAGATTTTGTGACTGAAAACAAAAAATTCCGAAGAGTGAAAGTGAGTCCCTCAACAAATGATTTTCCCAACATAATCCCCCTATCTAATTCATTCATTAATTCAAATATATATAGATGTTATCCAAGAGTTCAAACTAAAACTTCAACCACATTATACTAGATTATAGTTGAACACGGTAATATTAATCAGATTCGAGAGATTCAAGTGAAAAAATCATTTGTTATGCTTGAAAGGAATTCCTTATTGCATATTTTTTGTTTGAATAATTGCTTAGATAGGTCTATATATGTATACAAGTAGTGAAAATAATAAATTTAAAATTTTTTAAAATTCTCAAAGGATCCTATTGGACAAATCTATATTTATTTAGGATTTATATAAAGATTACCTGAAAATCAGATATTTTGTTCGACTTTAAGTAATTGTTTCAAAGATTGATTGTCGCAAACCACAAGCCTTTCAAGTGTTTAGTTTTTAACGGTAATTCATTTAAATTACGAATGAGAAATATTTTAAAACCTATTAGGAGAGAGTAATTGCTATATTTTTTTGTAATAGCTGTTTTTTTAGGTGTTTTTGTATTGTATTATCTTATACTTTATAGAAAATAAAAGGAATAATATTCTATTTGTAGAAAAATCTAAAAATCATATAAATAATAAAATATAAATTTGCACCCTTAAAATCACATATATTATTTTAGTATAATTTTAAAAATTTATTCAATCAAATTCCTACTTAATTGTTTATAGGTTTAGAATTGTAATCCCCTATAATAATTACATTACAGTCCTTAATTTGTAAAACTTATTTACTATCAAGTTAAACTTGATTAATCATCTCATTTTAATTTTTAATCAATAGTTTTTATCTGTGTGACCTATTAGGTTATATAATAAGTTGATTCAAATATAAATCACAATCCTAAATAAAAAAAATAAAATAAACTAAATAATTTAATTTATTATTAATTCAACAATTGGTTGATTTATATTTAAAAATTAAGTACAATATATAACAACTCATCATAATTTCTCAAATATTAGAAAAATCATAAGTGGTTTGACTTAACATTTCAGTAACCAATTTCTCATTTTAATTATTATCCTTTCATCATAAATGTTTTGATTTATACATTATAGCATAGAGTATATCTATTTTATTAAATCATTTTTTGTCTCAACAGTATAATCATTAATTATTTGAATAAGACTTGAAATTTTTTTCAAATATCATTCCTCTTTTCAATTTGTATTATACATTATAGCTAAGGATTTCACAATCAATATTATCTGAGAACAGATAAAATATTTTTTTAATTCATCTAGGATGATAAATCATCTTTTAATTATTTAATTACCTTCAAATAGTTTGTGTTATACCTAATATTTTCCTATTTATTACCCTTGATTATGACAACATATGATCTGGATTAAAACATAACACTTTATATATAAGATAACTTGGTAATCTCAAGTATAAAGATCACTTACATAATTATCACATGAAACTTTCCATAGATATAGGTGATCTTTCTATATAGAATTCTCTTACGAGTAATTCAGTATATATGTCATCTAACAAATACCTCTATATTAGTTTTAAATATTTTTTATATATCAGTTTATGAGAGCAACTATTTTTTTCCCATAAAAGAAGAAACATAATATGTATTGGTCTCAATAACTCTAATTAATATTCATTCTTAATAGAACATTGATCAGGAACATTTAGGAACAATGCTTTAATACAATAAGAATCTCATAATTATAAAACTTAATAATTTCGCATGCAAAGCATTTGTTTCACAAACTTTATTATTACTCTAGATTCATTAATCAAATATTAGATTTATTAATCAAATATAATTGAATAATAAATATAAAAAAATATTTATTAATATTAAATATGTTTTACATGAATAAACTTAGTATTATATATAACCAGCTGATTAGTTACAGAGCATATTTATTAACAATCTTCCAATTGCACTATGCACCACAAAAGGTGATGATGGAATCTTTATTATCAAAGTAGTAATTTTCAAAGCAATATTGGTTGAAAAACCAATTGTCAAGTTAAAAAATGATATAAATCATAAAAAAAACAGTCAATAATATTTATAAATAAATATTTTCGCTCCATAATAAGCAAGTAATATAAAAAATAAAACTTATAATAAAAAAACTTAATAAACAAAAATATGTAAGCCATGCAAGAACAAAACAACACATTAAAGCTTTAAGATTGTACATCAAAGTTGGTAAATATATTAGACTATTTAGCAAGAATATTTAGTTTATCATAGAATAAGAATACAAAACATGAAAGATTATTCAAGATAAGCCTATCGTGCATACTATTTTAAATTTATAATATGCAAAATAAAATTCAAGACAAATACGCTTTCAATGTAAATATAGTTAAAAAAATACTAATATGCATACTAAATATATATTCAAACTTGCAATATATATAAGATCAAAATTCTAACATATATACTAATAATAAAAATAGCAATGCTTAAATTAAAACAAAAAAGGATATTACTTGTTAAAGTACTTTAAAGAAATGAAATTTTTATTGTTGTCTTGTCTTTAAGGCTTTATTGCTCCTTATTTTTGTAATTAGAATGTTTGTAATATATTTCTCAAGATTCCAACAACACCATCTTAGTTTAGATGTACTTCTAATCAATGTCTTTGAACAAAAAAAAAACCTCAAATATCTCTCAACAAAATATAAACATAAACTCTAGATTTTAAAGAAAAAATCAAAGCATAAAAAAAATAAAAACACTAATTAAATGAGGTGAGAAAAGCTGTGAAAAAATAAAAATATAACAATCAAGTTATAAACTCTTCCTCCACTCGTCTTTCTATAATGAATTTTAGAAGTTAATAAATTAAAGAATTAATAATAATTAATTCACATTATTATTAACATTTGATTAGCTGGTAATTATAAATCAAGAATTCAATTTAAAAAAATTAAAAATTATTTAAAATTAATTTTTTATTTGTCTTGAAACCATGTTAATTAAACAAATTTTAAACAATCTACAGCTATCCAAAAGAAAAGAAAAAAAATCACGAACGGAAGCGATTGAAATAACAACATATTTGTTTCTTTAGACATTTGTTTGCCAATTAGTACGCGTTCTTTGTTCCTTTGAGAGGAAAATTTAAAAAGCAATTTAAGTAGTCGAAGAATTAATGTAATCTATAGAATTGGCTCAACTCAGATCAGTCAAAAATTCATTATAAAATAGTGCTAAAAATATTATATGTCAACGATGCCTGCAATGCCTGCTACGGGGCACTGGCAAGAATTTAATGCCTTGGAATTGTTGTTGGAGAGTGTCATACAAAGCGTTAGCAAGACAGACGAAGTGGTCGTTGGCAACAACTGCAGATGCTTGCTTATTCACCTCTATAATTATTCCCCTGCCACAACTACCTTCAATAAAGTGCAGATAGTTTAATTTCTGCCTCTATAAGCGCTATATATATATATATATATATATCATGCATGGAAGCACACAAGGAAGAGAGTGCAGATAGTTTTGATCGTGAGTTATTCATTGCCAACATACTCAAGAATCAATAAAAAAAAAGAGGAAGGTCAAGAAAAGATGCCAACGTCCACGATCAGAGGAGTCCATTTTTGGAGAATATAGAGTACGAAGCCTTTATCGCTATTTGAAATATTGCTATGATTATTTTTTAAAATATTATTTATATTAAAATATATTAAAATAATATTATTTTTAAAAAAAATTATTTTTCAAATCAACTCATTAAAATAATTTAAAACATATAAAACATAATTTTTAATAAAAAAATATAATTTACATTTCATTTCCAAGCATTCTTCTTTTGAGCCACTGTACTCCGTCATCCGCTGCAAATCATAAGGCGGCGGCGCAAGCATAAAGGTATAAAGGCACACCAAAGAGAGCTGCAATAATTTAGTCTCATGCATTGTGTCTTTGGTTTTCTTCAAAATGAGGTGGGATGGATTGCAAACCAAGCTTAGCTACACCCCCATCTAGTTCTAGTTTGTGTTTTAATCTCTCCTTTATCTCTGCCTCTCCTTTTTATTCCTAATTCCAAATTCAAAAGAAATGACAGATCATTACACGTTAGTGTTTAATGGTAATTTGTCTTGGTACGTAGTAATAACGTTTTTTCGATTTCTCTTTGAAAATATATATGATAGTTGTGACTTATACTCTAGTTTTTTGTGGACGCACGGAGTCCTTTCTATCCTCGTTTAAACGACTGCATGGAAACTAGCTTCGACTATTGAAAATATTTCACAAATCGTCACTTCCTGTGAGTTGAACTTTAAATTTTAAACTTTAAACTGAACTCTTTCTAGAAGATAAGTGATTGACTTGACTTGTAATTCATGATGCAACATTGCTGCTGCGGAAAGGGCTTTAATGATGCAAACGAGTAAAAATGAAAATTCTCCTTTTATTTTCTATCCATGTAATAGCATCCATATGGACAAAATACACTGCTGAATCTTAAAATATAAATATAATAAATTATGTTATCTTGTATAGCTTATAGCTTTGATAGTATGTAAAAGTTTGTCGGGGATTTGAATCGATAATATTTTAATATTTGCCTATTAAAAGTTAAACATATTAATAAAAATTTTAATGTGGTTTGACAAACTATCTATTTTTAAGAGAAAAGTTTATATTATTAGAGATAGAGAAAAAATACAATACAAATATATAGAGGAGAAAAATTGCATCCACTCAACTTAACTGTCAACTCTCGTACACTGTTGTATATAGCACCAACTCCTCTCTCTCTCTCTTCTTCTCTTCACTTTACTCTCGTCTCACACTTTGCTCTCCAAAATCAAACTTTTTTTATAGGTATTAATGATAAGCTTCTTTACCATATTTGTTAACATGGACGAGACAAGAAAACCATAAAACATTATGCCACAATTTGTGCTTCCACTTTGTACCAATTGGATGATGATTTATTCTATTTATACAAGTGGAGTGGAATATTTGTCACAATAATAACAATATCCTAAAAGAGTTAATGTAACCCTAATTATATAAATAGCGAGGATGGCTAATACAATTGTTAAGCATCTTAAACATTTTTTATATCTAAAGCCAATACAATTATTTTTAAACCCTATTCTACATGAATCCTAATCAATATATCATCACATCTGCTCTCGACTATGCCATTGATAGATCTGTTATGCCAACCCTCCTCTATATTCTTCCCACAAGTCTTTCTTATTTTCTGATTATCCCACGGTACTTGCAAGCCTCTACACCAACGTTTTATTTCTCTTCCATTATGAAATCTACTATTCTTCTCCTTCTATTATTGTTCAACAGTTGTCATCCTTTGCATCAATGTTCTATTCATCTAATCCTATGCTTGCTAGCAAGTTCATGATTGCTCCTCTTGTTGCTGGCTTAAATCCTCCTACTTTTATTTTTCATATCAATTTTATGGTTATCTTAGCCCACACATAACAAGTTATTTTTTTAAAACTATCTCATAACTTGTACTAGAGGATGCAAATGAAACATTATCTCTTAAACCATGGTGTTTACTCCTTTATTGATAGTTCTCTGTTTTGCCCTCCTTCTCATATTATTCATCATTTTTAGTTGTTCATGTTCCAAATCTAGTGTTTATTTATTTCATGGAAACAACAAAATCCTCTAATTATAAATGTTGTTCTGTCCTCTTTATCTACTGAACTTTTATACTTGGTTGTTGACTGCCACACCTTGTCTTTTATATGGAAGACTCTTGAGCAAGCTCTTGAATCTCTATTGTATTTTTATAGTATGCATCTCCACATGTCTTTACAAGACATAAAACAAGGTGATTACATGGTCAGTATCTATTTACAAAAAGATCAAATCTCTATTTGACGAACTTGAAGTTACTAGATGACTAATCACATTAAATTACTTCAATTTCTATATCTTTATGGGTCTACGTGGAAAATTCAAAAACGTGGTTACTAGCCTCTCCACAAAAGCTAAGCATTTTATTTACATTAAGTTCCAAGTCTTTTATTTATGTCATTGTTTCAATTTCAGTCCTTGTCTTTTTAATTTATGTAATCTTAGTCAACTTGATCTTAAAATCATTTTTTCTTCAATTTCACTCATGATTTGAACGAATTAGTTCCTAATGTTTTTTACCTATTCTATTTTAGTCTTTGTCTTTCTAGTTTGTGCAATTTTGGTCAAATTGACCTTGAAAATCAATTTTCTCTTCAATTAAACCCCTAATTTAAATCCCAAACTTTTCATTTTGATCATTGGCTTGCAAAATTAACCAATTTTGCCCTCAAACCCATTTTTTCTCCTCAATTAAACTCTCAATTGATTTAATTGGACGCCAAAACTCTATAATCTTTCTCATTTTGATCTTTAGTCTTCCAATTTGCACGATTATGACCTATTTCAATATTTCCCTCTAGTATTTTCCTAACAAGACCCCAAATTGCATAATTATGAATGAACTAAATGATTTCCTGTTTTTGAAAGGAAAATATTTTATTTATTCTTATTAACTATTTTAAAAATTAGAAAAATTCTTGGGGACCAAAAATTAGATTATAACTATAGAGTTGGAACTTCTTAATTTCTTAATAACAAGATTTGAAACTTACTAATAACAGAGTTTGAATGGCCAAAACAATTTTCATTAATTTCTTACATGTTTTTCACTTTTTAAATCTAATTAGTTTTACATGTGGGTTTTGTAAATCAAAAGTTGGTGTTATAATATTTAACGAGATAAAGTGATGAATGCATTGGTATTTGATGGTGGTAAGGGTGTGCCTTTTTCCTAATTTTAAAATGACGAGAAAAATAGATTTTACAAAGGGCTAAACTTAAACGAATCATAAATATTTAATTATCAAAATAAAAATAAAAATTTATTTTAAAAATATAATTATACATACTTTTAAAATAATTTTTCATGGTAAAATATATGTTCATGATTTTTTTTATTTTTTTTAATTATTTTTGATAATTATATAATTTTTAAAAAATAAAAATATATTAATTCCAAGTAAATAAAAAAATTTAATTTTTTTATAAATATTTATAAAAGATAAATACAAACGCAAAATCTAAAAAAATCCACAGCATAGCCCCCTCGTGAAATGGGGGGGGGGGGGGGGGGCAGAAAAATTGGCGGGAAGAATGGAAAGTAGACTCTTGCATATAAATAAACAAAAAACACACTACGGGCCGAGGAACAGGCAGAGGCAGAGGCCAAAAGAGAAAGAGAAGAGAAAAGCAAAAATGCACGGTGGCAGCGAATTCGATGGAAGCGCAGCAGCCTTCATGGGCGGTGGATTCATGCCTACTCAATCCGTTCAGCCTTCTTCTTCTGATTCCTCCTCCTTCTCTATCTCCAAAGTACCTTTTCTTTTCTCTTCTCTTTTTACTCTGCTTTCCTCTGATCATCAAAATTATAAATTCCTTGTTTAATGGCTTATTCTTTTCCTAAACCCATGAAAGTTAGCGGAAATTTGTAGTTTGAGGGAACAGAAGGAGATCATTAGGCTTTTATTTTATTGTATTTGAGTTGCAGAATCGGGAGGCGCGGTGCTTGTTTCCGCTGACTGTGAAGCAGATAAACAACCTCACAAGCAATGATGAATCTAATCTCATCATTGATGGTGCTGAAGTTAACAATGTAATGTTTTCTTTTACCACCACACTCCTGGGATTTGGGTTTTTGTTTTGGATTGGATTTTATGAATTTATTAATTTCGGTGTTAGGTTACTATTGTGGGGAGGGTATCCCACAAGGAAGACAAGGCCAGCGAGTACTCCTTTTTAGTTGATGATGGGACTGGACAGATTGAATGCACCCAATGGTGAATTTCTTTTCATTTTTCTTGATTCCTTTTGAATCCGGGACAGGGAAGTGCATTTGTGGGTTTATTTAATGTTCAATTTGATTAAGGTTTGTTTGGTGTTTAAATTATATTATTATGACAATAATGCAATTGTTTCATGTTGTACAGGGTTCAAGAAAGCTTAGATACGGAACAAATGGGGGAAATCCTGTATGTTTTTGTACTGTTCTCATACAGTGCCTCCATGCCCGTTCTTAAAATTCTAGTTGCTTATTGCTTAATTGATCAGTCTATTTTTCTTTCGCTTGAATATAATTTTCACTACATCTTTGTTTGCCACTGAAAAGATTTTGTATGTTGGATTGTTGGGGTTGTGTGAGGAAATCAAAAGGGAAGCTCGGAAAATTACTACATGTTTTCTTGGGAAGGAAATTTCTGGTGTTAGGATGCCAAGTTTTCTTTCAGTGTACTATCCTCAACAACCAAGATGAGCATGAAGGGTTTAGATTCTTCATGAAATAGTTTCTTAACAACAAAATAGCTATTCAAGTAACCGCAGTTTTTACCTTTAAATTAATTTGTTTGATACAATTTTAATTACCATTTTTTGCTATAGAGTTGGCATGTATGTTCGTGTTCATGGACACATAAGAGGGCTGCAAGGCAGAAGGTTCTTAAATGTCTTCTCCATTAGGTATGTATTTGTGTTTCCTTTTCTTTTCGTCTGTTAATTTATTTTAATGAATATGGAGACGGTAGACCTTCACCCTAGCACAGAATGCCTGTTGTTCTATTGTTATTAGGTCGTTGTTGGATAAGGTATAGGGCCTTAAATTATCCATATATTGTTTGATTATTTTATTTCTAAGCCAGTCTTTGCTTGAAATCCTATATGGTTGCCTTGTCGTACACTTATGTTCTAATAGCTTCTGAGATATCTGTTTACCTCGCAATTTTTGAATTTTTTGAATTACCTTTATTTATCTTCCAACTGCACGACTTGCTCTGTGTAATAATTCTCACTTTACAACGTTAAGTTTTTCCAGATTATCCCTATGAGGATCTTCACGTTTCAAGGTTCCATTACCTGGTCAAAGGTTCTTTCCTAACCTATGGACAGTTGTTTTGAAAAAAAAAAGGGGAAAATTTGCGATGTGATTCTTTAACATTAGTTTTGAACCATCTCTTTCTGATTTGCTAGTCTTAAGGTGGGTTCTTCCATGGGTCGTGCTGACCTTTTGAGCTCATTTTTTGCCCCTATATGACTTGAATTTGCACTAAAATGGCACGTGTTTGTTTGATTGAATGTACAGAAAAGCAACAGCATTTTAAGCATACTGTTTTATTTTGCATTTCTTTGAAGATAACAACACAGTGTTTTCCCTTGATGAGTTTTTGAGATTTGTGTCTAATGGAATACCCATTAGATCTAATTCAAAGAAATTTGAGGGCAACCAGATACTCAATCTTTTGGTGCTAATTATACTGAATCAAGATGATTATTTTTTTTTTGTAAAATTGTGGAACCAGAACCTGTCTCTTTGCATGAGTTTGATCTTGTGCATGCTCCCCCCCATTCTTCCTGACTTGCTCTTTTTTATGGATCAGTCAATCAGTTTTATATATACAAACTATTTTCATGCATCACATGTTACAGCAAGCAGAGTATATTCAGTTGGGTGCAGAAAACCAAAAATCTTAATTGAACTTGGCTTTATTTTTATTCCCTTGCATCTATTAGCAGCAAGTGTATTTTGCATCTGTAGCTTTGTGGGAGAAGTCCAGTGAATATTACCTGCTCTCAAATCTGCAGTGGTAGCATTTGTTTCTTGAGTTGCAGTGCATGTTGATAAAACGATGCTTTTGCTGTGTTGAATATATTATCCTTCCCCTGCCATCGTACTTTCTTCAGGACCTACTGTTTCAGTTTCTCTTTCTTTTCTATTGTTAGGTTGGTGTGAGGTTGAGGTTGCATCATTTGGCAATTTCCTTTGAGGACCTGAGTTTAACTCATCTGTGAATTTTACCAATGAACCATGTGTGGGTCTCTTCCAGTTTTTTTTTCTAGAGGAGCGTAGATTTGGCTACATTGTATACTTGAGAGATCCCAGCACACACACACACTTGAGAGGGTTTAGTTTCATTTTTATTGCAATTATACTGAACTAAGTTCAGTGGCACTGTTATTTGCTAGCTTAGCCCTCCTGAAACTGTGTGGTTAGGTGTCTTGATCAAGCAATTTCACATTTCTTGTCTGAATGCATAGTTGAGCTTTGAATATCCTTAGCATGATGTTTCCTTTTCAATACTCTAGTGGCTGACTATGATAGGTATTGCTGCTTTTGAATTTGGAGTCTGGTCTGGGCAAAAGATGACAAACTGGTTGTTTCACTGTCGTTACCACTTCAACACTATTCGTTTGGCTCTCAGAACCTTTTCAATATTTCACATTTTAAAAATAAAAAGTAAAATTATTATATTCACTTATATAGATCAAAGTGAAGTTCCTGTGTTTGTTAGTATTAACATCCATGGGCAAGATATTACTTTCTGGACATAATAGTTCTTGGCTTAATTTCATTTATCTAAATTTTGATGAAAAACTGCCTATTTTGGCAAACAGGAAGCAATCACAGTAACACTTTTGTTTGTTCTATTTCCTAGTTAAACTATTTGTCTGAACAAAACTCATTTATTGTTAATTTATGCCGCTGTTGTTTTTCAGACTATTAACGTGACAATTCTCTTTTAGAGTTTTAATCTCAAACTTTGGATGTGGTTTTCAGGCCTGTTACAGACTTTAATGAGGTTCCAAACCACTTCATTGAGTGCATATATGTGCACTTCTACAATACCAGGTTACGGGTATTGGTCTAGTTATCGCAATGATGCTCCATTTTTTTTTTTTTTTTGTTTTAAGCATGATTTTGTGATATGGTAGCTTTGCTTATGTACTGCATTTTCACACTGAATGTGACCTTATGCTACTAAGTTCAGGGTGTCACTGCGCAGCCCCCAGTGGCAAATTCAACAAATACCTCTTTAAAGGGATACCAAGCTGCCCCGCCATATCAAGTAATCAATCTCACTCTGAGAATTTTATTTTGCTCAATTGTTGAGTTAGCTTTTTACTGGCACTCAAATTTTCCTTTTTTTCAGTCTTCTGCCTATTCCAGTGCCGATGGACTGAACAATGCTAGTCAGATGATATTAAATTTTTTGCAGCAACCTTCGTATCTGTAAGTTATATTTGATACCCGGAAATTCTTGAGTTTTGATTTTAATGAGCGTTGCAAGATGAAATAGAACACAACCTGTTGGATACATATGATGCTCAGATGGGTGCCATGCTTGCACTGGTGCTGAGATTTTCGTTTCCCTTTTTTTTTAGAACTTGGCTTGACTCGACTCTGAAATGAATTTTGTTCTCTTCTTAGTGTTGAACTCTCAATAGGGAAAGCATTTTTCTTATATTTCTACTTCTATCTGCATGCCTGCTTTTTGAATTTTCAGTTTAACCTAGCTCATCAGGTAACATTCTGGATGTGTTCTCTTGTTAATTGTGTATTTTTGAAATCTTTGTTTGAACACAGAACTTATGACGAGGACAATCTATAGGCAAGTGGTCAACTGCTCATATCTACAATAGGGCCCATGATAATTAATAAGGGGAGGATAGTTGTAGCATTAATGGAAACTTTCAGCTGTTACTAAAACTCCTTTCATTTACCCTTTTTCTTGTAACTCATTACATACAAATTTAACATACAATTTGCAAGAAGAAAATCCAAAAAAGGAGAGCATGCCAATCCTTTGAACCAGCTTGTATCAATGAAGTTCCCTATTCAGAGAACATATAGTTAAGAAAACATTTGTCCATGATGGTCAATAGATGACTGGATAGAGAATGGAAATGTGCGCACTTGATAATATGCTCTGCATCGTATATTCCATTTACTTGATTTAATTTTATGAAATTACAAGTTATGTGCAAACTCTCAAATTATGTTGGCATTGGTGGATAATGCGTTGTGATTACTGATTACGTATAATTCAACATGATCTTCGCAAGGTGCTGTTGACCTACTTATTAATAAACTGTAAAAGTGTAGAAATAAGATCGTTCATTTTGTGGTTGATTTATAAAAGTTAGTTAATTCTCCTATGACAATATTCTGCATTTTTGTCTGCACAAATGTTCTGGCAAGTTCTTGTGTATGTAGAATTGATGCTAGCAAACTTGAACATGTCTTTATGCAGACATGCATTGAGTGTCATGCATGCTTTTTTGGATGTTAACAAATTTTGGCCCTTGTATGGTATCTTGGACTCAACGCACTTCGATTTGGTACACTAAAAGTTTATCCAATGTTCAAGCTTTGTTCTTACTCATGCATTTGCTTTAATGCTCATTATATATTGTTTGAGAACTTTGACCCATTGTGATCTTCAATTTTCTAGCACCACCGAGGGAGCTCACTATGATGCCATTGCCGGTCAGCTAAAGATTCCAATGGATAAGCTCAAGTCTCTCTCACTCAATCTCTTTCTCTCTATCTCTCTTACTGTGCTTTTAGAGGAGAATGTGCTAACACCATCCTCCTTGGTCTTGGACAGGGAAGTACTACAGATGCTTGTTGACAATGGCCTCGTTTACACAACTATCAATGATGATTACTACAAGTCCACTGTTAATGCTTGATATCTAATATGCTGCGTTTATTGTCATGCTGCTGTGTAGCATCTGTGATTTGTTTATTGTCACTGATCTTTTTGAGATCCATTGTCAATAAACCAATGCATCGTTGAGAAAAGTAGCACATTTTATTTAAGGTTGTTCATGGAATATGCCACCTTTTTTTATACATGCTTTTCTCCCCCAACATTCACAGGAATGCAGCCCACTTTTGCACTTGTCTACGATTCAAATGAAGTTCTCCGAAGTTTGGAAGCGCAATCTTGGTATCGAACTCTTATGTCCACTTGTTTTTCTACATTTGGAGGTGTATAGTCTTGAGCTACAACGAGCCCATTTTCATCTTATGGGTACTTCTGTCTCACGTTCAAGTTCCAGCTTTGTCATGTGTAAATGCATCGACGATATCATTAAGAAAAGAAAAGGCCGACGACTTCCATGGCCCAAAAAATAATAAATATTCGGCCCAGCTAGTAAAGGCCGATGAATGATTATAGTATTTAGGAGGGGTAATTGTCTTTACAGCCGCACGTCTGTCAGCTGACTGGGCGTCGCAAAGTCACGTGCACTCGCGATCCCACCGCCCACCTCGGCAACCGTGCAAGATGTCCATCTAATCTAATAGAGAGAGGGCACGTGTATGTCTCTGACCATCCAGAAAACACATTGTCTAGCCGATGGATAAGGCCACACAGCTTCAATCAGTCTCAAAAGACCAATACTTCTTTCTTGTTCTTAAGAACAGGAATGCATTATTATTTTTCCCTGCTCAATTGAGAAATTATTCTACTAATCCGATCTCTCCTAACCAAACCAACAATAGAAACATACAGATTTATGGACATGTCTTTATGGTAAGGGAATTTAAGTGTCTAGATATTCAAGTTCTTGTTTGGATTAGACTTGGCAATTACTCTGTTTGTATCTGCATTGATATTGCAACTAAAATTTAGTATATGCTATTTATACCGCGGTTAAAGAATAACTGAGAATCATATATCAAAATATATGAATAATCTCATTCATTAATTAAACTATATTGTATGCGTTTTTCTCAGAGAACTCTGACAATTAGTAAAAAGGCTGGATTCTTCTTTTCTTTTCCTTTTGTTTACGTTCTTAAGTCTAGGGTAGGTCACCAACTTAAAGTTACATATTCAGAAACTTATAACCAAAAGGCAGGAAATTACGTCCTAGCAGCAATCGGCACGTAAAGGGCCTCCCGTACATAAAATAAAATAAAAGGTACTGCGTCAATTGAAGCCTGTCGTCTCTCAGCAAAACCTTTGTCGATGAGTTCACAAGCCTTGACTCCATTCTGCAACGCTGCAAGAGTCTGTCAAACGGGTGGTGCAGAATAATGATAACAAACCACACAAAAGACACATGCTCTAAATACAGTGAAGAACAAACAAAAGGCCTTCTTCATCATATGCAGAATGTAGAAACATTTAAATATAAGGAGAATTCAAGCGATGACAATAACAGTGTCTGGCAATATGCAAGAGATTATAAGAAAGAAAAGAAATCCCTCCATATAAGATACAAAAGATGTCATGTGAGCTGTGATCATGAACTAATAATAAAAAAACAATAATGAAAGCTAAGCGAAACGTGAGGAATCATTCGTTTCACTGACCACAAATCATACTTTATAAACGTAGTTTGACCAGGAACATACATTTAGATGTTTCATCATGAGATTAGCTAGCTTTTAGTCTTACTGTGGAAGATGGGAACACACTCCCGCCGAACTCTCTGCCAATAATCTCCCTTTTAACTTGGAAAAATTGAAAATCACTCTCTTTTTGTGACTTTGCTTGGTGTCAAAGCATTTTTAACACTGTCCATCTAGCCGGGTTTTGAGGCCACCTTGTGATATTACCTAATCTCTTTTCATGTGGGTTTTGCTTGTCTTCCAGTTTTGTTAATTGGTTGGCTAGCTGCTTTGTTGTTTGGTCTGTAATGTTCTCTTAATCACTATGAGACAACCCTTCGTGTTACATGTGGACATGGCTTCCGGAGCGGTGGAGTGGGCAATTGTACAAGTGATGTGATCTTGCTTCGTACCTAATCTTATCCCGGTTGATGATATTTGATGTTTAAAACATTAATTAAATTTTGGTTTGGATTGGATTCATGTTAGCTTGTCTTGTTAATAATTTTTGTTTTTTTTGGTGAAATAATATAATAAAATTATTTGAGAATTTATAGGATTTTATCTTGTTAAATAAATTTAGAATTATTTAGATATTTATTAATTAAATATATAATTTTTTCAATTTTGATTTCTTATTCAATACCATTTAATAACAAATAAAATATTTTTTTTAATTCATTAAAGTGATGAATTCTCTCTTAATCATTCAAATATCTTCATACAATTCATGTTATACTCAATGTCCACCCTATCTTCATACAATTCATGTTATACTCAATATCTACCCCTTCATTATTTTAATTAAGATAACATGTAATAATATCAAAGCATAACATTCTCTGTATTATTTTGATTAAGATAACATGTAACAATATCAAAACATAACATTTTTTGTATAAGATAACTTAATGATCTCAAATCTAAGAATTACTTACACAACTGTCACGTAAGTATAAGATAACTTAGTAATCTTAAGTCTAAGGATTATTTACGCAACTGTCACGTAAATCTTTCCATAGATTTAGATGATTTCTCTATATAGAATTCTCATATATGTCAATTTAATATATATGTCTTATAACAAACACCAACATATTTATTCTAAATATCTTTTATACCTCATCTTATGATAATAGTTGTTTTCTTTCATAAAAAAAAAAACATAATACACATATTTATTCTAAATATCTTTTATACCTCTCGTATGGTAATAGTTGCTTTCTTTCATAAAAAAAAAAGAAGAACATAATTCGTATTAGTTTCAACGGCTCTAATAAATATCTAGTATTTAAGAAAATATCGACCATAAACATTTTAGAAATAATGTTTTGATGTAATAAAAATCTTATAATTATAAAAATTTTATAATTTTATTTGCAAAATATTTCTGTCTCGTGAAGTTTATATTTACTCTAGATTTATAAATTAAATATTATATTTATTAATTTAATATTATATAAATATAAAAAAAATAATTAAATTAATTTTTTAATAATAAATATATATTTATATTAATATAATAATATCATGTATAAAATATATTAAAAACAAGATATACTAAACTAATAATACTATTATCATGATCGAATGTCTCAGTGAGTGTTTGGAAAGCATTTGTATGGAAAGTTTTGCGACCAAATTTGAACACAAGGAAAATACATACTACTGATCGAACAAACGGATATGGTTCATCAATTATTTACAGCAATTATAATTTGAACACAAGGAAAATACATACTACTTCTCGAACAAACAGATATGGTTCATCAATTATTCAGAGCAATTATTTTTTTTTAGATTAACGTGGATATTCGAGTCAGCTTACGTGCATTACGACTAATCCTATGGGCCCTGAAGTTAACGACCATGTAAACCTCCAGTAGCCATCACATGAGCAACCAAGGACTCGAACCTGAGACCACAAAAAAAGCAAATTCTTTAGTCCCAAGTCTTTACCACTTGGCCACCACATTAAAAAAACTATATTTAATTATTTAGAGCAATTATTGCAGATGGCAGTGGAAAACACCCGAACTGTAACACAAGAAAGTTCTCATCTGTTAATGAGCACAATTCATAAGAAGGTTTGCTCCCATTTTCTTTTCTTTCCCTTTTTTTTTTAATATTATTACTATTTACAAGTTGGAAAATGCAGGGTTCTACCGAAATAGTGCTTCCAACCTAACACTAGAGCTGGCTAGAACGCAAGTGAAGATGCAGTTGTTTTGGTTTATCAAGATTTCTAAAAGACGTTGAAAATTAACTGTGATTAAATTCGCTAATTAATCATTTGCATGCAACCGTGATTAAGATAGAAAAAGCTAGTTCCACATATGGTCAGATATACATTTATATATATGATTGGTTCGATCATTAGAGGTAGAAAATCAACTGTTCGTGACTTAATTTAGCCTGTATCTGATTTGAGTGACTAGACAATAATGGAATATCACCATGCCCAGCAGAGCACCCGCCTCGGCACCCCATACTCTACAAAGATGCTAATCACAACCTTGGGTGCCTGGAATCTATGGTGCCGAGTTGACACGTGTGGATAGGGAGTGAAACAACATATTATCATAATGCACACGTGTCCTCTGGGCGACATGCAGGCATGAGGGTGCCATGAGCAAAATCTATCTTCTTCTTCTTCTTCTCTTGGCAGATGGGTTAGAGAACAAATAACTCCAGTCTCCAGCGTCCAGTCCACCCTGCTACTGTTTATTTTACTATTCCTGCGCCTGCCTAATTTATTCTGAAAGGTACGTGACACTTACGTGAGAAACCCCCTCCCACGCGCAGCTTCTATTTGCCTTTGACTACGCTCCAATTTTACTATTACACAAAAATTGCCCTTTGACCTTTTTTCAAGCAAACTATTGGCGAGATTATTACATTGTGATTTATTTTTTTAGTTTTTCTGTCTAAGTATCTTAATTTTGATTTTTTAAGTTTACAAATTTCTAAATATTTTTTAGTCAAGTATTTTATTTTTATGGTAGCAAATATATGTTAACATGGTTGATAAACTAATACATTAATATATTTTTTAATTAATATGAGTGTTTGTACCAGCTTATTCGTATATTTATTAATTTAACAGGTCCTAAAGTTAACAATCATATAAGATTTTTGTGACTCTAATAATAACTTTAAAGTTTATAAGACTCAAACTAGTGATTTATAAAAATCAAATTTAGAATTTAATCAGTTAAGTTGCGCTCCTTAAAATTAATACATTAAAATGTATGTTATATATGAATAAACATTTGATTTTATTTTTGTAATGATAAAAATAAATCTATAACATTTTCTCTATTCAAATCAACTAGTTTAGCACGTGATTTATATTGATAAAAATAAACTTTTATATAATTAAAATATTTTTAATTATGAATTCATTAAAATTATTAAAATATACTATACTGGTGGAAGTTTTTTCTATCAAAATTTGTTATTTATAGAAGTTAGGTTTCCAAGCATTTAAACTACTAATTTCTTAATAGGAATCTAAGATTCTCATTTAGTTTTTTAATTAATTGAGAAAATATTTTAATATTTAATATAATATTATTAAACTCGATTTCAATAATAATCCAATCAATATTTTTTTTGGCCTTTATAATTAATACATGTATATTTGGTTACCAACAAGAGGATTGATTTACTGGCAGCAAAACACAACAACGCTTGGGTTCGAGTTGTTGTGTTTTAGGCCTTTGTGGGTGGCAATTCCACGTCCTACAATTCTATTCGTGGAGGAGGATTACTAAGTTTCTGCACTAATATATATATATATATATAAATTCTGCACTAATATATATATATATATGCTGCGAGGGTTCCTCCAAATATGTAGGGGTCTTGTAAGAGAATTGGTTTTGTAGTTTAGGGTTGACTACTACTACTTGTGTCTTGTTTTTGTACAGAAAATATTTATTTTACTAACTATGAGATATAAATAAATAAATAATGCATGATTTTAGTAGGTGAGATATGAAATCAAAGTACCATAAAATTACAGTTTGATTTCTTAAATTATCATAAATGCATGAGCATCTATCAAATTCAAGAGATTCCCGAATCAAAATTAATGTAGCCTCGTGACCAACACGCTCTGCTAGTTGCAGTGGAAGCGGCATTCATGAGGCTGCCCGTCTGAGATGGTAGAGAAGACTGCCGGTAGGTTTTTCTCAAGCTACTAATGAGTGTACAGAAACAAAGTGCCCAAACGGGATAAGAAAATAAAATTAAAAGTAAAGTGAGAAAATCCTACCCCGCAGGCGCGAGTTGTCTTTTGCTGGCCCTTTTCTTTCCTGTGATAATGATGAGTCAACAAAAAAAAAAACATGAGAGGGTTTATTATTAGAGACAAAGACATGACACGCGGCACTCGTTGGGGACCAACTGTAATGATTCATTAGAATTTACACAAAATCCCCTTCCTTCATGGGTCACCGTGTCCCCCTTCTCCCCTCCTTGCTTCTCCACTTTCGCACACCAGTTGTGTTCATCTTTATACTCCATTTTCTCACTTATTTCCAACTCCTCCTCCTTCAAGAGTTTAATTTCGATGCATCTGTAGTTATATAGAGCTCAGGTTCATAGTTACTTCTAGTTACTCGGACTCCAATTTTTTTAACGTAAAGAATAAATATTCAAATTTAAAAAAATAAATTAGCATTGTTATTAAACTTGATTTAAATTATTAAATTTAAAAAAATTTAATTTTATTATTTACTTAACATGAGGTTGGTTTGGATTAAATCATATAAGAGATATTGTGATATAATCTAATCACTTAATTATTTAAAGGTTATATAACTTGTATAAATATGGTTTGGCTCGGAAAAAAATCAATATTATATTTTAAAAAAATATTAAGTAATGATATATTAGATCGAACTGGATTTTGCGGCTAAATTTGGACTCTACTATAATTAATATCCTTGTTTTTTTTTCATTTACATATATGATGATAAAAAAATAAATGCTCACAAAATTAAGCACAAACTAAATATCAAGATGTCTATTTAAAATCATAATAACCTCATAGAAAACAAATAAAAATAAATTATAAGATAAATTAAAAATCAAAAAATTATTAAAAGATAAAATAAAAAAATACACTATAAAAATATTCAAAAAAACATAACATTGAATAATAAAATAAAATAAAATTAAAAATAAACAAATTTTAAAAACAAAACTAGCCTAAGGCTGTGGGCTTATGTGGCAATGGTATTCACCCTTGTTTTTTTTTTTTTGTTAAAGAATAAAATGTAATGTGTCATCTGTTGCTGCCTCGAATTTGTTCGTTACTATAGTGATTGAAAAATTAGGGGTAGAAGGTTGCCTAAAAATTCTATTTTTTTCAACCAATTTCTATTTAAAAATACTTTCAAAACACTATAAAAGCTCTTTATCAATCACCCAACAACTTTAAAATCACTCAAAAATTTAAAAATCAAATGAATCCAAAAAATCTTAACTAGACTTGATTTATCTTTCATGTCATGTTTAAAGAGAAAAAACACCTTCAACGAGCATTTATATCGAGAAGAGAAACTCGTTGATATAAAAATTATTTTTTTATGATTGGATTGTGGCCAACCATTGAATTTTTTTTGTCATTATATGAGTCTCTTTAACACATGGATTGAAAATAAACAAAATGAACTTTTGGATCAAAATAAAAATTATTATGATCATATATCTTTTTCATGTTTTACATGCTAGTCTTCTTCTCTTTTATTTTTTTTCTTTCCAACATAATTTCTCATATAATCTCATTTATTAGGTCATAAAAGAACTCAATTGAAAAAATTAAACAATTAAAGGAAAAAAACTATAAAAAAAAGGTGGGAATTGAGAGGGGGAAAAAAGCAGAGACACTTCGTGTTCCACAAAGCAAGCCAAGTCTTTCAGTATTGGAAGGTAATTTTTGACAATTGTATTTTGTTTTTGCATTTTTTTATTCATATCCTCACAAATTTTGTAAAAATATTTTTAAAAAAGCAGGTTAGATCATATTTTAAATGATCAAAAAGATATGGGTTTGTGCTTCGTTGCATTCTTTGATTGATGTTTTTTCATAAAAAAATATATATTTAGATGTTGCAAACACGTTTTAAAAAAAGAAAAAAAAATATGTGACCAGGTTATAGACTCTATTAGGTTAAATAAGTTGGTTTTATTTTAATTAGATGATTAAAAAAAGATAATGATAGTAAATGGACTAATTTAAAGAAATGATATCTTGGGAAAAAAATATTTTTCCAAAAGAAAAAAATAATACAACTCAATTCTTAGTCAATTAAATATGAAAGGACAAGATTGGGTGAGAAAAGAAATTGGCTCAGGTTAAACCGAGTTAATATGAAAAACCTGTAACCTAGATAATAAGAGAAAGTCAACCTAAGTTACTCCACCAAACTCATGATTTGGATTATAAAATAGGATAACCCGATATAAAAGAAAATAAAGGAAATCACAATCCCCATTTTTCTCTTAAAAACAATGACGAAAGATGAAATCAGAAAACAAAGTGACTTTCAAGTGGATGAGAGAGAAAAGAAATAAAAAAGCATTGTCAGCAACAAACTTGTCAACTTCACTGCCACACGTTGCCAAAAAAAAAGGAGAATATTATAAAGATTTCAATAACACGATAGAAAAGAGTTTTTGATTGCTAGGAGGCTCTATACACACCTTTAGAGAGGTGTGAGCACCTTTCACGCGCTAACATTCGCGTTTGTTAACAATTTTGTCATTATAACAACTTTTTTATTATAATATTATTTATGTTTATTAAAAGATTAAATTGCCCTCCAATAAAATTAATAATAAAAAAAAGCATGATAAAGAGATGAAAAGGCCCATGAATGCAAGAAATATATATATATATATATATAAAGATGAAATAACAAGAAAAAAAAACCTTGATGCTAGGTATAAAATTTTTGCTTTTATTGTAAATGAGTAATTTAACAGTTTTAAAAAAAATGAAAGACAATTCTTTTTTCTAATTAATCAGGTAATGATTAATGAGATTTCTAAAAAAATCAAAATACCACTAATACTAAGTATTGATTTTTTCATAAAAGAAAAATGATAATTATATTATAATAATAAATAGTAAAATGTATCTATGTGCATAGTAGATTTTCCTTGCACTTTTGTTTGTTTTTTTTTTTGAATAATTGTCCATCATAGTAATTTGTGTTTATATATATATATATATATAAACACAAATTACAATGACGGAAAATTATTCAAAAATGTGACTAAACGCTATTGTTAATTTTTGCATTTATATCCATTCTTTTACTTATTTTGTTGTGATGTTGAAAAATTCACAAATTCAGGAATTTAGGTTTGACAAAAAAAAAAGAAAAGAATAGAACGTCCCCAACTTCATGATTTTCCCCTTTGTTGTTGTTACTTTTTTCATTCTTTCATTGGCTGAGGGGGTAAGTGTGTAGTTGTGGTTTAAAAAATTAAATTATATTTGTTAAATTCAATTAAAATTATTTTTTGATATTTTTTGATATTTGGTTTGATAAATTAAAAAAATATGTTTGGTTTTATTTTTTTTTTTAGATTTGAGAAACTAAAAAAACTTAACTAGACCAAAAAAATTGAACTAGACAAAAAAATATACATTATAAACTAAATTTCTACTAAACCAAATCCAGTAAAAAACAACCCAATGAAAACTTACATGTATTAAATTAGACTTATTTGTTTTTTCAATACACAAGGTAGAAATGAATCAATTGGTTTGATTTTTTCATCTGATTTTGTTTAAAATATTGGGAAAAAAAATCAATTTGACTATTTTTTAATCTAACTAAACCTTTAAACCGATACTCACCCCTAGAATGTTGCTTCTCTCCATTATGATGGAACTATGGTGTCGTTAATGTAAGAAACAATGTTTATATAGGATGGGCAAGTGTGCAAATTAGATTGTGATGTCAATCTTGTAAAGCCATTGCAATCTATTTTTATCTAAAAAAGGCATTTAGAACATCTTTACCCAAGGGAGATGACTTAAAATGCTAAAAGAAATTGTTTAGATTGAGCTTTCTTGCATGTAAAATATGATTTGCTTGCGTTCCTCCATGTGAAATGAACTTTAAATGTTTCTACTTATCATCTATAAGAACATAATGACTTTGAATATATTTTACAATTTTAGCTGACAACTAATACGTTACACTTCTATTTAACTATATTTATTTAAAACAAAATCTTAAAATACATTTTAATTGTATAAATTTAATAATTGAGATGATGATATTATGTTTTAAATTAGTTGGCATGATAATGGGTTGTATTTAATTTGGATAGTAATAACATTAAATAATTGTAAAGTATATTAGAATGTTAAGATGTTCATTGAATATTTTGAATGATTTTAAATTAACTGATTTATAGTTTTATTTATTATTGTGTATTGTAGATGAAAAAATTGTAGTTATTTTTTTGTAAAAATAAGATGTTGCTGAATTTTTTTTAAATAAGATATAATAATAATGTTATTGCATTTTTTATACTTAATTTGATTAGATGTGAAGATAAGGTTATTGGAGAGTAATACAGACAGAAATGCTGTTAGTTTTTCTAACAGTATTTCTAATGACCATAAGTTGTTAGGTACCATGACCAAGCACAAATACCATCTCTCAATCTAGTCTGAGTGAAAAACCGGACCAATGAGATTTATGTTCAATTACCATGCACATTAGTGTATTGATTTTGTGCTAATGATAATATTTTATTTTATAAGTTATTTTTTAAAAACTATTGTGTTATAAAAAAATATTTAACCAACAATAAGTTTTTCTTATATAGTTTAAAGTGTTTGGAAGTTATCCAAGACCAGTAAAACTTTTTGTTGAAACCCATATGTGAAATGAGGACCATTAAATAGAGGTGCAACATGTTCTAGATAGCTAAGTTTATAAGGTTGTGGTTAATTGGATTTCAATAAATTTTTTTCTGAAGCTTTTTTTTTTAATTTGCTGAATTTAAAAAAATATATATAACACTCAATTGCATGAGAGATATGAGAATGATCATTTGACCTCTCTAGAACTCCATTCAAATTTATGATTGGAGGTTAGATCTACTAGTGGACCCGATAAAAATCAAATTTATGGCATCTCTAATACTATGATTGAGGATGTATATAAGGGTCATAGTGTATCAACTGCTAGTTTCTTATAAGCAAGATCGAGTAAGCAATCTCCAGTCATCCAGGTGATTGTACAAGAACTAATTCAAGCTTAGACGACCTAACTTAATGTTGAGGCAACCTAACTTGGATATGAGATAACCGACTTGAAGGATAAAGTAAATGTTCTTAAACAACTGTGGGCAACCTCATTAATACATGTGGTCAACCTCCTTACCCTCTTAGTTTTGGTGAAGATCCACCTCCAACTCCTCCTTCAGATTTTGTCTACTAGATAAATTATATGCAATAATATTTTTTAAATTAATAATAAAATTTTGTTTTTATTTTAAAAAAATATTAAATACAATATTGATGGATAAACTTGAATGACAAAGTAACTATCCTCAAGTAGCTATTGACAACCTCACTAATACATATGGTCAACCTCGTTACCTTTTTGGTTCTGGTGAAGATTCGCCTTCACCTTATTCTCTAGATTTTGTCTACTAGATAAATTGTATGCAATAATATTTTTTAAATTAATGATAAAATTTTATTTTTGTATTTTAATATTTTTTTTAAAATATTAAATACAATATTGTCAAAATTACAAAAAAAATAAATTAATCACTGACAGAATAACTGACAAAATAAGTCCCTCAGAGAGTTTGGGAGAGTTAAAAAAATTATAGGACTTGTTATTGTTAGATTTAATTCTTTGACGGTTTAATTTCATTGGTAATATACATATAATCATCGATGGATTTACCAACAATTTATTATGTCAGTAATATACTATAATCATTGATATATTTACTAGTAAAATTAATGCTGATAATTCATTTTTTTGTTTGGTGTATTATTTTAGCTTGTAAGCCCATTAATGACTATATTACCAATAAATTTACTAATATAACATAAATTAATGACAAGATGTTTCTTGACAATATCTTTTTATCCATAATTTCATCGATAAAGTTATTTCCAACTAAATCAACTAAATTAATATTTAAACATTGACAAAATATTTCTTTAGTGATATGCAATATTTTGGTAATATGATTAGATCAAATAAATGATTTATAATAAAAGATGAATAAATATTTGAAGTTTAAATATATAAATTGAACATGATAAAAAAAAATTGTCTCAATTTTATCGAGAATTAAAACTTTAAATAGGAAAAACCTAAAAAATATTCAAATCTATATAGAGGTAGTCTTAGTTTTATCATCAATGAATTTTTTATATTAATTTTATACTTATTTTAAAAAAATCTCAATTAAGTAGTTCTATATATACTTAAGGTTTTTCATTATATTTTCATCTAAACTGTATTTATTTTTTAAAGAACAACATTATTTTTGTAAGTAATCTAACGTTTTCTGTCAAATAAATCTAAGAAAAATGTTAATAGGAAAAAAACAAAATAGTTTGAGAGTAAAATTAATATAATAATAATTAAAGTATAAAATTAATACCAATAAAAAATGCGGATTTTTTTAAAGTGTTTTTTGTTTATAAATATATTAAAATAATATTTTTTATTTTTAAAGAATTATTTTTAATATTAATAAAGTAAAATAAAATAAAAATTTTAATTTTTTTTAAAAATATTAAAAAAAGAAAGTGGAAGCTAATAATCTTCCTGACAAGACAGCACCATAATATGGAAATAGAACCATACCACATGATGGATGATGATATGATCCACATCCTCCAAGTCAGGGTATTATTACAAGCGAATTGATGACACGAGCGTTAGCATGTGTTATTAGCATAGCATCATCATCATCATCATCATCATCATCATCATCATGTTAAGGTCGCCCAGTCACTTACCTTCTTCAAATTTCAAGTAAAGGAAATGGCCCTAATAATAATATCTGTAGTGTTGACGTAGGCATTTACTTTTCAAGAGAGATCCTCTTCTCAAACTGTCTAAAGTTGTTGATAATGCTTTGGTCAAGCCATGAGAGAGAGACCGCTTTTGTCATCTCCATTGAAGGCTTGCACTTGCTGGGCTCCTCTCTCTCTCTCTCTCTCTCTCTCTCTCAATTCTACTCCGTTTCCCTTCCCTCTCAGTACTCTCACAAGCACAAAAAAACACACACCAAAAAAAAAACTAATCCCTCCCTCGATCGTCGTGCATGCCTAAGTCTGTCTCTTACTTGATATTCGTCTCTCTTTCCTCTTCCTCTATATCTGGGTCACCTTCTCTCCCTTACCACTACCATCAAAGCAAAGAAACCCCGTTCTTTGACTCTCTCTCTCTCAAAAACCTAAAACACCTGCTAACCAAGTTGTATTCCCAAAGACAAATAAAGAAAAGAGAAACCCAATAACCTCTCTGTCTAGTACTGTACTCTCACCGATTACACCACCAACAACATGGATTCTAGTTCTCATCAGAACTGGCTAGGTTTCTCTCTTTCCAACCATCATCACATGAATAATACCATCAGCATCCCTACCTCTTCTGATTCTTCTCACCTCTGTCTCTTCGAAGCCTTTAACGCCACCACGACCTCAGGTCCCTCCCTCCCTCCCACCTCTGTCTCTTCGAAGCCTTTAACGCCGCCACCACCACCTCAGGTCCCTCCCTCCCTCTCTCTCCTGATATCGTATTATTTTATTTTGCTCAAACTACGACTATATTTCTTTTCTGTTTTTATATTAACAGTTTTCGTGGTTTTTATACATACAGCGCAAGAAGTAAACGCAGTAGTAGCTGCTGGTAGAGCTACAGACATCTCTTTATTTACAGCTTCTGGACCAAAACTTGAGGACTTTCTTGGTGGTTGCACCTCTACATCACCATCACAAACACCACAACAGCAGCCACTGTGTGGTCAGTTCTCTACTGAGACACCCGTGACCACCACTGCTACTACTTTATCTGACAGTACTGGTTCTGAGATATATGACTCGGAGCTCAAAACGATAGCTGCTAGCTTCCTTCGTGGTTTGGCCTCCACTGATCATCAAAAAATCGATATTACCCAAAAACATCAACAACTTCTTGTTCAGGCCGAACATGCACCAAAGAAAACTGTTGAAACTTTTGGCCAACGAACTTCAATCTATCGAGGAGTCACCAGGTAAATAGTAGTTATAGACACCCTAAATCTTTAAGAAGAAAAGCAAGTGTATTTCTTCTCTTTTGTTCTTGAAAATAATTTTTAAAAAGATGATTTTTTTTAATTTTATTTTTGTTGGGGTTTGTGTAGGCATAGATGGACTGGCAGATATGAAGCCCATTTGTGGGATAATAGTTGCAGAAGGGAAGGGCAGAGTAGAAAAGGAAGACAAGGTATTGAAAAGCTTCTCTCTATTTTATTCTTGAATATTTTTTTTGGTGCCCCTGTGCTGCGCATACCATTAACATGTAGTATGCGAGATCTGAGATCGAGGCTCAGTGTGAAGTCCTTTGGTACAGTGGGGCAGAAATAAATGGTGAAAGAAAGAATATTGTCAATGAAATGGACTGCAAAATCCAAGAGAAAATGAACCATTAAACTGTATTGAAATGGACTGCAAAATCCAAGAGAAAATAAACCATTAAACTGTATAACTCAAAGGCTTAGATCTTCTGGGATTTTGAAGACCCTGTAGATTTTGTTACAGCGTGTGCATTTATAAAAGATTCTGATCTGCTTTTGTTTCTTTATGTGGCATGTACATGGCGAATGATTTCTGCTTCATGGAATGGAATCATTGTCCTTGCAGTTTATTTGGGTGAATTCCTTTTCCTCTTCTTTTCTTTCAGCCTTATGATACTAAGTATGATTAAAATCATCATTTTGTTTTACTTGACGAAGTATTTTTACTTCATGAGTGTATACATCATCATTATCATCATCATCATCATCTGCTACTTCAGATTGGACACTAGATTTTGTTCACTGTAACTTAAGATTCTTTATTTTCCCATTAATATGTGATCAAGTTCAGAATCATCTATATATCTAGATTCTTATTACAGTAGTATTGCTATTTTCTTTTAATACTAAATGCTTCTGTTTTTTTTTAAATAATATTTTTTAGGTGGCTATGACAAGGAGGAGAAAGCAGCCAGGGCATATGATCTTGCAGCTCTCAAGTACTGGGGTCCGACCACCACAACAAACTTTCCGGTGAGTGTAATATATTTTTTTAGATGCTTTGTGCAAGGATATCCTTCTTAAGTGTTTTTTATCCCCACATGGAACTCTTTGATTTTGAGTTTTCTGTATTATACTTTAGGTTTCTAACTATGAGAAGGAAATAGAAGGGATGAAGCACATGACAAGGCAAGAGTTTGTTGCGTCACTTCGAAGGTATTAAACATCTTTAAGCAAACCCAAGTATTCTTTTTGTTTTGTTTTGTTTTTTCTTTTTTAGATTTTTATTGATGATATCTCTTATCTTTTATATTTTGTTTAATCTTGTAGAAAAAGTAGTGGTTTCTCTAGAGGAGCATCGATTTACAGAGGAGTGACGAGGTTTGTCATGTTGATACCGCATTTATCCTATATCTATTTTGAATATTGGAAAATATTCGACTGTAGAAAAATGATTGCATTCTCTTGCATCTTATTTGATCAGGCACCATCAACACGGTCGGTGGCAAGCAAGGATCGGAAGAGTTGCTGGCAACAAAGATCTCTATCTTGGCACCTTTAGTGAGTTTTCTAATCCTCCTTTTTGCCATCCATATATTGGCAATGGCAAGATTCCTCATTTTATATTAATGATTCTTTAGTTGATGTACAATGTGATAATAAAGACAACATTTCTTTGGTCAAACAGGCACGCAGGAGGAAGCTGCCGAAGCTTATGACATTGCAGCGATCAAATTTAGAGGCCTAAATGCTGTAACCAACTTTGACATGAGTCGCTATGACGTAAAAAGCATAGCTAACAGCAATCTTCCCATTGGAGGAATATCTGGCAAGTCAAAAAATTCCTCAGAATCCGCTTCTGATAGCAAAAGCATTGATGGAAGCCGATCGGACGATCGAGATCTCTCCTCAGCATCCTCGGTAACCTTTGCTTCTCAGCCTGCAACTTCTACTCTTAGCTTTGCCATACCCATCAAACAAGACCCGTCAGATTATTGGACCAATATCCTTGGATACCAAAACACCGCTACTATGAACAATGCCAGGAACAGTAGCAGCAGCATTGTTGATCCAAGCACTTTATTTCAATCTTCCACAAGCGGTCCTGCTTTTCAAAGCCCAACAGTTTTCAAAATGGACTTCAATGCAAATTCATCGGTCAATGAAAGCAATAACAGTGGGCTATTATTCAATGGTGGTTATACACAGCAGCAGATAAGTGGTATTGGTACATCATCACCAAGTTCAAATATCCCATTTGCTACACCCATCGCCTTCCATAGTAATGGCAATAGTTACGAGGGCAACCCAAGTTATAGTAGCTGGATTGCTCAACCTCTGCATTCTTTCCAATCTGCAAAGCCCAAACTCTCAGTGTATCAGACTCCCATTTTTGGAATGGAATGAGCTCACAAAAGAAATGCAGAGGGGAAATGAGAATCTGTGCAAGCATGATAGTGAAGGCCAGGTAGCTACCTAGCTAGCTAGCTCGATGTTGATGCCAGCATGCGATGCATAGATGGATTAACTTTTTTACTTTGAATAGATGAGTGGGGACTGACGAGCATTTCCACGGGTAGCTGACATTAGTACTAACTGCAAGTTCTTTCTCAGTTTTGTGTTCTCTTTTATCTCCTTCGCTTTTGCTTTTTCACTGACATGAATTAACATGGGTATAAAATGAAGGAACATGAATATTATATCCATTTGCTCTCTGTGATCTTGTTACTAATATTAGATTATATATAATATGGATATGGAAGAGTTAATTTCCATCAATTTAGCACTTCCATTCAACTTTGAAAGCATAGAGTGGCACGTCAATATCAATTTAGCTCTTCATCTCCGCATTTCTTTCTCATGTTTAGATTTTAGGGTAGCACTGTGAGAATATAGTAACAAATATCTTTAAAAATATATTTTATTTGAAAATATAATAAAATAATATTTTTTAAAAGCTATTTTTTATATCAGATCTAAAAATATAAAAAAATTAATTTAAATGAAAAAATTTAAAGTTTAATCAACTCCCATAAGACGACCCGATGCAATCAAACTGGGCTTCGTCACTATCATTGCATAAATCTACAATTCCGAATCCTCGTATATAAAATCCTCATCAACCATCGGAGTTGGGTGGAGTTTAATCTGCCTTTTTTAAACTTAATTGACTATATACGAGTAAAACGAAAGTTTGGCACAATTAAATTGGTTATCTAAGTATTAAGGCAAATTTAAAAGTTTGGGGGAAGAATCCTTTGGCACAATTAAATTGGTTATCTAAGTACTAAGGCAAATTTAAAAGTTTGGGGGAAAAAAAATATAAATATGTTTGTTCGAAAGCCTTGAATGCTCCAAACACAGAAAGAAAAGGCTGTCTAAGGTCTTAATTAGAGGGAGGTGAATACCTTGACCAAGAATAAAAAAAAAGGTGAGATAACATAAAGTGAGATAACAAACTTTAACAAGATAATAATTTTCAATAGGACAGAAACAAAAACCATCTTCTAGGATATTGTCCGTAGGGTTCTTGGATGTGTCCCTTTCCAAGCTCGGAAGGAAAAAAAAGAAAAAAAAAACATAAGAGTAGATTCAATTCAAAATTCTGTCCCTTCTTGTCTCTTACATTCGCCTTGGATGATGCTGTCCTTTTGTACCTTTCGGCGATCTGAACACCCTCCCCACCACCGTGCCCCCTTTGACCACTGTTTTGACTCCATTATTTATGGTAATAGGATTCTTTCTCATCAACTACGGAGGAAGCTCATAGACACTTTTTGGGTTTTGCTTAATCTAAGCACTGTTTTTGTTTTTTTTTTTAAAAAGCTGTGGAAGAAAGCAAGTTTTTATGATTTTGATTTTGAAGACAAGGGCGAGTTTTCATATATGATTTAACCTTCTGTTCTTCCTGTGAAATATAAATCGATGCATGACCTGCTAAACAGTTCTTGCCTCTTATCTTTGGTATAGTATCACAACAACAAATCAAAGCACTTTTTTCCCTTGAAGTAACGCATGATGGGTCTTCTGTGTTTTTAGCTGCTTCTCTTTTCCTTCATCATCGTAGCTGAGTTCCCAATGGCTGGCTTAAATCATGTGTAAACCATCAGATCAGTTATTTTAAGATGTTTTTAATTCGGCGAGAGATTGGTTCTAGCATATACGTACGTGATTATAGTACGTAGAGGATGATTGATCGTATTTATGCCTTTCGTTAATCCTCTGATATTCTATCGAGTAGTCTTCCCTGTACTTGCTCTCGAGCTTTTCTCCGACAACCTGCAAGGCCCATATACATGTAAACTTTGTCCAGCGTCCAAGTGATTCACACAGTTACTTTCCTTTTTTGGGGATTAAATATTCGCATCGATCTTCAAATTAAGTTATTGTACTTTCATTGAGGAACGAGGACACGTCATAAGCATAATCCCTGTGAAACCAGCTCAATGATTAATTAATAATTTTTTGAAAGTTGAAGGTTTTAGTTGACAAAAATGAATACCAAAGGTATCTGTACACTGTGTTACTGTTCATACTTAGACGAAACCTTCCACTCTAAAAGAGATCAAGAAAAGAATAATAATAATAATAATAATTAAGACATCAGTTTGGGTGGACTGCAATTTTTTTAAAAAAAATTAATGTTTTTTTAAAGAATTTTAGATTATTATTTTTTAGTGTTTTTGATTGTTTTAAGGTGTTAATATAAAAAATAGAAAAAAATAACATGTACAAAATATTATTCTAATGAATTTTCATGGAAAAAAATCCTTTAAAAATATCATGTATCATAATTTTAAAAATAAAATAATTAATTAGAAGCGCTAATTTCTTTTACAGCAACCATAATTTGGTTCAAATACTTTATTTGGATAAACACAAATCATGCAAGCATAAAAAGGAAATTAAATTTCCTTGGTCGAAAGAGAACAAATTTTGTCCCTTTTGGAAACATAAAAAGTAGAAAATAAGATGAAATTAATTAACAAATTAAGTAAAGTGGTTGCATTATTGGACCTGGATTAGCGAAGTCCTTTATTAGGCGTGGGAACAGTAAAGATCACTCAAGCGCATGTGATGCCAAATCTCCCTAACTACTTCGATTTGGTCTCTTAGCTAGCTAGCGGCTCTACCTAGCTAATACAGCTTCGCTGTATTTCTTCTTAAGTAGATCTCCTGTCCCGTAATTCTTATGCTTTTGTCTTTTATGCAGACAACCATCGGGAAAAAAATCCACTGTGCATGCTCTGTTAACGTTATTGACAGATACGGCCAGCTAAACATTGTTCTCAGACATGAATTCCACGTTTCACCTGTTTAACATGTGAGACTAAGCTTCTTGAACAGGAAGTTTAATACCTAAGAACAATAACATGTGAGACTAAGCTTCTTGAACAGGTCAAGAAGCTTAATACCTAAAAACATTTAGTTGATCACTCCTAGCTAAATGTTACCGTCACGGCCATTTTTCTTAGATGAAAACAAGAGATATGTGCTAACTCTAAAGTCAATATGCATATGTGATTTGGATATATAACCTGGTGCCCGTAAAGAGCAATTATTGGGCTTTCACCAACGAATCCCTCATGACATAGAAAAAGGCTCTTCATCTTTCTTTTAGCCTGCATTGTTGGAAGAAAAACGCCATTCTAAAGAGAAGAGTGCTAGCTCTTGTGATTTATGTGAGCTTCTTCTTCTTCTTCTTCATCCTTCTTGCAGACAAAAATGATAAATTTATGTGTTTCGTTGAGAAAAATCAATTTTCTACATCAATATCATCTGCATACCCAGCAGAGGGATTAACAAATTGCAGTCCACACAAAGTACGTATATATCAAATGCACTACGCACAGCTTGTGCTTAATGTCTAGCTAGCTGCTCCAGTTTGTCTTCGAAGTAAGGTCATGAAAGGCACATGCCATTCGCTGAAAAGGCTAGGGTATCTAAAATGCAACAAGTATTAGTCAAATGCGATTCTGCAAAAGCTCCTTCCCTCGCCTTTTCTTTATCCTCTTTTAAAACCCGGTGGGGAGCCCTTTCCTTTATTACTGTTATTATTCGGTTTGAGCTTAGTCTCAATCCTTGGTTCCCTTTTGTTTGCCTGCAAACAAGAGATGTCGGCCACACCACCATGCTAGCTCCTACTATTATAGTAACTTTTTTTCTTGACGTGTTGTTTGCTTTGACTGGGGACCCTTTTTTTTAATGCACAGAGGAGTGCATCTTAGCAAACAAAACCCACTTTTCTTCGTTTCTTATTTAATGATTATGGGATTAGGGTTCTGCTCTCTTGGATGCGAACAAGAAATCGTGATTCAAGGACACTCATTATGGCTTATTCCAAGCCTTTGATTTCTTTACGCACATACTTGTAATTATTATAATCATTAGTGAAATAGTTGTTTTTTCTATTAATCATATAGTAATGAGGCCTCACGTTCACGTTGACTAGACTAGCCGGGGAAGCGTGCGGTTGAGTGTCTGCAATTTGATACTCTCATTTCTTCTTTCTGAAGAACTTTTTCCCCACCTCTCATCGTCTAAAAATCTTTGTAGTTATTCCATAGTCAAGATGCTGACCATCTATGCTTGCAACTGCCATTGAAGCAAAGTACAGGTGCTCATTATTGTGTGGATGAGAGCATCGTGGGCTTGAGGTCGGGCTCAAATTCGTGGCCCTCATTCTTATAATTGAGCTTAAAGCCCCTTGATTGATAAGTTTCAAAGAAAAAAATACTTTTAGTTGCTAATTATGAATTGGGCTAATTTCAGCCCAATATGTTTTGATTGGCAATCGACACTCGTGGTCATGGTTATTACAATCCGTCTTGGAAACTTAAAATATCAAGACTTGCTAAGATCCATGTCAACTCAAATATCCAAATCACTTTAAAAATAGCATTTGCTTGAGATTGTAGTGAAGAAGCTTATCAGATTGTTAAAACCCGGTTTTAAAAGACTTGAATACAATTATAAATCTTATTTTTATGTATTGAATATTCACTATCACACTCTTAAATTTTTTTTTTGCATTTTAGGTTTTTTTATAATAATTAATGAAATAATTGCTAATATCATTAAAACAAGTAAAATGATCTATTTAAAAACAAAGGAAAATTCGATGGATATTTAGTGAAATAATAATTTCAATATAATTTAATTATTTTATTTAAAATTAATTTTAATTAAAATTTCAAAAACAAATTTGAAAAAAATAAAATGATGTATAGAAAGTAGCAAGGAAATTGCATGCCTAGCCCATTACAAAAAAAGCCTGGACATGCATGGGCTTAATAGATTAGGGCCATGTTTATTTCTCGGAAAATAGTTTTCGGAAAATTATTTTCCAAACTTTCCTGTTTTTATTTGTTATTAGGAAAGTTGGTCAACGGAAAACACTTTCTGGTCAACGGAAAATATTTTCTGGTCAACGAAAAATATTTTTCAGTCAAACAAAAATTTGGCTTGGTTTTCAGGAAAGTGTTTTTCTTTTAGCTGTGTTTGTTTTCTGGAAAGTGATTTCCGGGAAAACACTTTCCAAACTTTCTTGTGTTTGTTTTCCAGAAAATGATTTCTGGAAAATCACTTTCCAAACTTTCTTATGCTTGTTTGATGTTAGGAAAGTTGGTAAACAAAAAACACTTTCCAATCAAAGGAAAATTTGGCTTCATTTTCAGGAAAATGTTTTCCTGAAAAATTTGGGAGGAAAACACTTTC
>NW_011500459.1:68163-90274 GCF_000495115.2 Populus euphratica | reverse complement strand
TTTTTTTTTAGATTTGATCTTTATTATTTTGATTATTATTTATTTTATTTGAGATAATTTATAAAATTATTATTTTTTAATTTCATTATTATTCAAATTTTTAATTTGTAAGATCTGCTCCTCATTATTTTAATAAACTTGAGAAAAATAAAATATTAATAAATTATTTTCCAGTTCATTTTTCATAACATATCCAAATACTAGAAAGACATAACCAAATACTGAAAAGTGTTTTCCACTTCATTTTCTATAGTGTTTTCCACTTCATTTTCCATAACACTATTAAACATCGAAAAATAATTTATTTTTCAGGAATTCATTTTTCCCGGAATTCACTTTCTCTGGAATTCACTTTTTAAAAGGAAACAACTTTTCTGTAAATAAACAAAGCCTAGGTTTACATGCTTGACTTTGTTATTGATTTTTTAACATGATGCCAGCTTCTTTTTCTTAAAAAAAAATATATATAAACTAACAACGAACCATGTACAAGTAGAGGTTGTGAAGTTGGAGTTCAGGTTTTGCAACTCATTTTCAACTATATATTCGCTTCAAAAATTCTAAAAAATATCATATGCATCTAAATAAATTTATTTTTTTTATCTTAAAACATTTTTAAATTAATTAAAAATTAAATCAAATATTTTTTTTTCTCAATCCCTAGTCTTCTTTTTTTATATGATGAAAGTTCAAAGATACTTTAATGATACTCTTTTCATTAAAAAAAAAATTTAATAACACTAAAATTAGTTTTTTTGTTTTTAGGATTGTAATGTGATGAATCAACTATTTTCTCTTTTCTCTTTATTTTTTCAATAATGTTTTTTGGTTAAAGCTTGACAATTAAAATTTAAAACAAATAAAATTTAGATAAAAAATAAAATCATAAAACTAAAGGACAAAAAGCAAGTAAATAAAGAGTTTTTGGACAAAAATGAACTTTTATGCTAATATGAAAAAAATCCCCATTATTTTTTTTAATCATTCTTCTTTTCATTCTTTTAAACACTACAAATTTCATTCTTATTTCATGAAATTGACCTTTAATTCAATTCTAATAAAATTTCATCAAACACATTGAATTGTAAAAAAAATACAAATAAAAGAAAAAAACCAACACATAAAATATCACAAACAATATGTATGGAATTGAAAAAAATAAAGTATAGAAATAAAAATAGAAAAAGGTAGCGTTCATTTGATAATGATGTCCACAGTTAAAAAAAAAAAAAAACATATATAATAATGCACGATAAGAAGCCGAACTGTTTTAGTGTATTACCTTAATAAAAGTTAGCGTTAGCTAATAGATTTCTTTTAAGATTAATTTTTAATAAGAGCTATTTATTAACTCCAACCAATCTTCACTATAGAATCCATTTTAGTTATAGAATTTATTATGAATACTTCAAAATATCACTATATAGAATAAGTTATATTTGATATCTATAATCAATATAATTTTTTTTATTTTTATTTTATTTTAATCATAATTAAATACCCGTTAAATTCTGGCCAAAAGGTATTAGATTCTTGGGAACATGCTCTTTATTTAATACAACACCAATTTCGCGTTCTTATTCTCACTCGATCTCCCCTTCATATTCCTTTGAATTTGTCCCCCGAAAAAGGGAAAAAGAAATACTCATGTGGTGTGTCGGAAGGTTGGTTAAAGTTTTGACAAGAATTCGATAATTTTTAGGGAATATAAAAATCACACCATTAATAGTTCAAGTACTTGGGCCAGGTCTCGGCCCAACAGCCCCTTGATATGTAGATTAAACCGCCAAAACAGGCCTCATTGTCATTAAAAAAAAGACCTTGAATTTTTAACTCTTTCTTATTGCTTCCATGCTAAATTGTTTATGCTGACTGTTCTTTATCTTTTCCTTATAATAGAAAATATAATTAGAAAGTTAATTAAGAGCCAAAACACATAATAGCCTCATAATTATTACGATGAAAAGTGGTTTTTTTAGAAACCTGTTTTTAAATTTTCATGTGTTAGGTTGTTATTATGAAAGTTAATTAACATAAAATATTTTTCAGTTAAAAAAATTTAACTTGATTTTCAAGAAAGTTTTTTTTTTATTTTTGATAAAAAATACTTTTTAAAAATTGTGAAAAAATTAAAAAAAATTATATTATTTGCTGATTATATTAAATTTGATCTTCAAAATTTTGATTGCTATATATATATTTTGTTTTGAATATTTTTTTTTCAATTTCATTCCTTAGAATTTGATTTTTATATTAACTTTGGTCCTTATTTTTATAATTTTTATTTTATTTTTTCTTATTATTTTTTAATTGAAATTTTTTATCTATCAAATTTGGTCCTTATTCTTTTAATTGTTACTTATTTATTTGAAATAATTTATGAAATGATAATTATTATTATTTTAAATTCTTCATCTTTTAATTTTTTTATTTGTTAGATTTGATCTCTATTATTTTGATTATTATTTATTTTTTTGAGATAATTTATGAATTTTTTTTCAATTTCATTCTTATTCAATGTTTTAATTTGTAAGATTTATTTGTTATTATTTTAATAAATTTTAACAAATAAAATATTAATAAGTTATTTTCTAACTCATTTTTTATGATATAACCAAACATTAGGAAATGTTTTCTAACTTATTTTTCATTACACTACTAAATATCAAAAAAATAATTTATTTTTTTAGAATTTATTTTCAAAAAAAAAATTATTTTTTAGCAAACAAACAGGATCAAAATATGAGTACTTAATATATTCATCCCTAAGAAAATTATATTGTTCCTTGGGATGTCAGGTTAAAAAGAACAAAAAGCAAAAAAAAAAGAAGAGAAGAAAAAAAAAAAAACTAAAATGTAAAGAAAGTCGAAACAATAGCATTAAAAAAAAAAATTACAGTAAATCTATAAATTGCATAAAAAAAAAATCTGTTCATACGAGGCTAATCATCTTCTTCAGTACTTGAATGGCCTATTTATATTATTGCAACATTAGAATTTTACTTAAGCACTTAAATCTAATCATTACACATAACTCATACCCAACATGAGATTACATGATAAATCTTAATATAAACTGAATTCTAACCTATTAAGCATTTTTTCTCTAGGAATCGTAACTTAACATGTAAATATATATATATCAATTTATTCCATTGAGGAATCCTACTTACTTTAAATAAGATTGAATCTCCTAACCAATTATGCAAACTCTTGTTAGTGTAGTTGATAATTTCTTGACTATCCTTGTGGATGGGCCAGATTGAGCTTTCTTCATTCATTGCCCCCGTAATCCTTGAAAATACATGTATTTCAAATACTCTAAGTCTTTTGCAATCCTTTGCAAGTTCAAATTAAGATTATGCCTGAACTATGGATTATATTTTATAAGAGACTCATGAAGATTTTCCATAAAGATCATTTCAATGGAGAATTTTGTGATGAATTCCCACTAAGGTTTTCTTGTTGCTTTAGAATTTCTCCAAGTGATTATTTAGGTGTTTAGACTAACATGGACGCTTTTGGCACTTGGGCTTGAATGAAGATTTATTTTGCTCCCAATAAGGGAAGAAGTTTCATAGAGTCTATTTTTACTAGGGCTGAAGAATCCCATGAAGAAAATACTATAATTGATGTTTTATGGAGGTTATCGCATGGAAATATAAAAATTTTATTTGGATATATGGATATTTGTGTGGATATTTTGTTTAGAGACATGGAAAGTTTTTATAAAGATTATTTTTCATAGAGAATATTTTAAAAAACTAGCCCCATGTCATTTTGTATCTGAATAGAGATTATCTTGTACCCTAGTGTGTAATTGTACATGCATTAGTAAGGTGATTGTAATCAAAGGAGTTGTTCATGCACCAATAGAGAATCATAAGGAGATTTTCATATAGAGATACAGAGATGACAACGCTCATGAGGAAATATAACTGGATTAATTTGAGATATAATATTATGAAAAATTCAAGATATTTTCTTACATGCTCAGGGGTATAATTCCTAAAAATTAATTATTTTTAGATAATACATTGTGGGTTATGTTGAACCTTTATTTTTAATTCAAGTTATATTTTCTTATGGATAAACCATCGATGCTAACCATCGGCGATCTTTCTATATCTTTTTTAAGGCAAATAATGCGCTGTGTTTATTAGGGTCTCATGTGTTTGTATTGCTCTTCATAAGAGAGGGATATTGCACAGAGTTTCTTCCCTAAAATGGTAGCCATTACCTTAGTGCATATGGTGCTTAGGTGTGGTTATGAGTTTAGAGAACATGGATCAATTGTGAATGGACCTCTTTGGAAAGATTTTATTTTCTAATAGTCGGATATAAAATATTCTTGTCAGATGACACTTGCTTCTATCACATGAATGTAGGTATTTTTCTATGGATTTAAAATATTAATATGAAAAATAAAAATTATTTTAATATTTTATAATTAAAAATTACCTTTTAAAAAACACCGTATATCTCAATTCTGAACGCATAAAAGATCAACTAAAAACACATCTTCAGAATATCAAGCACGCGGTGAGGCAGGGTGAAAGGGAAAACAAAGAAAGTGTAAGATGGTGGCATAACTGTCTTTACACCAGAAATTGAAACTCGTGTCATGAGATGACAAAAGGCCACACCTGGAATATGTGTTCTAACTAGCATTCCCTGGTGATCCCGTGACTGGCCTGATAAGATGTTAGCTGGGTCGGTCCATTAGTTATTGCTCTACGTCCACCTTTTTTATTTTTATTTTATTTTAGTTTTTATTACACACACACATATAAAACCAAATGATTCTCCATACACCCATATAGCATTTTATTTGCTTTCCACTTTCCTATTTCAGATTCTTAACACGAGGAAATGATTAATAGGTTGTTGATTGTGATGTTTTAAGTTAAAAAGTGGTCAAATTTATCAAAAATGCTGGTTGGTAAACAAAGTTTTGCTGTTGGGATCGTCATGCAGTGGAACACGAGAAACAATGAGACTTCATCTACTTGTTCACTGTTACTGTCTTCTTGTCGTTTTACATTAATTCCTGTCATTTTTCATGTCTTTTCTACCTTGTTGTCACATGCTTGGCAAATTTTTCCCCCCATTGCCATAATTTATTAATTCGAAGATTTTAAGTTGGTTGCTCGATGGAGCTCCATCAACTCTAAATAATCTGGGATTGCAAGTTTGCTTATAGCTTAATTAATTTTTTTTTTTAAATTAACAAGTAGATAAATTTCTACTAATTTTAAATTTATAATACTTAAATTAATGACATTTTAAAAAAATATTAAAACTTCATTAATTAAATTATACCTCTCAGATTTTATAATGAAAATAATTACGAATATTTTTATTAATAAATATTCTTATAAAAAATTTAAAAAAAAGAGACAAGAAAATGATTTATCTTATTGCTGTGAGTTTATTTTCAAGTGTTGTGCAATATTTTTCTTGGATGTGATATAATAATTTGAGCAGGGTGGCTCTTCATATCCAAATGATGTCTTTTGCATATACTTTGAATGTGCTCAAAAGAGCAAGACCAAAATCCAATTTTTTCGTTATCATCAACACCCGTTTTGTTGAACAACCTTTATGACAAGTCTTATTGTTTTAAGGTAATAATGTTGGGTTTTGTTTTTTGGAAAATTAACTATTTTTCTATTTTTAAGGTTTAATGTTAAATTATTTAAAATAAAATTAAAATATAAATCATAAATAATTTTAGAAAATAATTAAGATTGTTAATGGCAATAAAAAATAGACTTACAAAAAAAAAATACATAGTAAAGATTATAAGAAAATATTTTGTAAGGGTAATGTAATTATTCCTCCTTATTGAATATTTGAAATTGGTATTAATATATAGAATTTCTAACTTCCTCTAATTAATAGGCAACAACTCTGATTTTTCATATATTTTTTTTCATTTTATATCTGCGAGTCTTATTTATGTCGAGGTAAAATAGCATGGTGTGAGTTTGATCCGAACAGTATAGCATGCATGGGTCACCTACCTACCTACCTACTATGTACTAAAAAATTAATGTAAATTATATCTAACCCACCAAATGGGAAGGCACAAAATTAAAAGGTATGAATATCCAGGTTTTTTTTTTTTTAATTACAAAGAAGGTCTATATATCAAAACTAAAGCTCTCAAAAAATTATTGTAAATATCAAGAAACTTCACCGTGAGTAATTGATTTTAGTTCAGACAACAAATAAACACAGGAAAGCCAGAAAAACGATGTACTAAAAGAAATTGTGCTTGGATTATCATAAATGTGCTGGGTCAGTATCCTAAAGATCTCCATGTGGTTAGCCCAGAACTCGGTGAGCCCAGGATCCAAGGGCCGACAAGAAAGACGATTAACAATTTCGATCGGAATGGCCAATTCCATATTTTTCATAAATATTATCAAATTATGCATTTTAATTTATGATAAACAAGCTGATGGTTGTAGCTGTAGAGGAGGGGGAGCTAGTAGATTGTGGTAAAGTGGGGGTTAAGTGATGACGGTGAAGGTGATGCTAATAACTTGAGATAAGTGTATTATATTTTATGATGAAGAACATCATAAGAACAAAACAAAAGCCACCTTAATCTCTTATATTTCAACCAAGTATTAAGCTTTTTAATTCTACTGCTAATTACTCTAAACGTCGAAGATTTCTCTACCTTTTGAACGTAAAATCTCTCTATATGAGGTTGACCTATAGCTATAATTAATCAAAATCTTTGCCTTCATTGCATCCTGGCATCGATGAACAGAAGAGCAGATTGCAAACTCATCGAGCGCAAGGAAGCAATGGCCAGCTGTAATCCTTCCTCAGCAAGCATAGATGAGTTTCCACGACTTGAAAGCTTTTTTGGGAAAAGCGGGCTTGTTGTGTACTCAAAAGAACTATAATTGCTTGCTTCATGCTCTGTGATTCCCAACTTTCAGTTAAAAGCGAGTAGAGTACTCACGACTTTTCATGTTTCTTTGTGATGCCTTACACACTAATGACAACGAAAAGGATTCTAGCAATTAGTCTTTGTTCAACTGATGTGTTCCATTCAGATGGTTCCTTTTAAAGCGAATTCGACTTTTTACTTTTAAAAACAATGGTTTAATAATAATTAAAAAAAAAAAACAAGCCACGAAAAAATAAAATGCTTTCTATCAAAACTAAAAAAAACTAAGAACATGAAAAACAAATAAAGACGGTAAAGAATTTGCCCAATAAGATGAATTAAGATCCAAATTAGATATTAAACAAGCCAAGATATGGCATGTTGGAAATTAATCACTAAAAAATAATTGATTCATCAATTATGATCAAAGAATAATTATGATTTAATTAAAATATATTTCAGTACAAAAACAAAACTATAAGATTAAAACTTGAAAATCATGATTATTGATACGAATTAACCATTGATTATTGATTAACTAAACTTTATAAAGTTATTGGCGAAAAGAATTGTACCGAAACTCATTTAAATTATGAAGTCGGGGTAATATTCTTCCTAAGAATAAAAGCAGAAAGCCAAATTTTTTTATCAAAACCAAGAAAAAACTAGGAATACAAAGAATAAATGAAAAACATCAAGAACATACCTAATAACATGAATCAAAATCCAGACCAAATATGAACAAGCCAAAGACGTAGACATGTTGGAAATCAATCACTAAATAATAATCAAACATTAAATATCAACAATTATTAATCAATAATCATGATTTGATCAAAATAAATTTTGGTGTAAAAACAAAACTCTAGGATTAAAACTTAGAAATTATAATTATTGATGTGAATTAACCCTTGATTATTGATTAACGAAACCTCACAAAGTTTTTTGTGCAAAGAATTGGGCTAAAACTACTCCAAATCATGGAGCTAGGGCTATGTTCTTCTCAAGATCACGAAGAACAAAAACTCAGAATTGCACAGAAATACCTCAGTTATTACGAAACCCAAAATTTAACCTTGTAAGCCTAGAAACCAAGCTGTTTTCGTTCACACAAACCATATTATTATTGTTACACATGATTAAATAAAAACAGAAAACAACAAATCATAGAAAACATGCATAAAGTTTCAATTTCCAAAGTTTCCAAACCTAAACAGCAAGCATATTCAAGAATTTAGGATTCAAACTTTACACTTTAACACTTCACAAAACTCAATTAAGACCCAAAAGACAAGAACATATATTAGCATGCCTTAAAAAATAAAAACTACGACTATATTTATCAGATTTCTAACCTATTATATTTCACAAATAAAACAATTATTCAAGCATTTTCTAAACATCTAGCAAACATTAATAATAAAATTAAAGCAGAAATAATCAAGAAAAAAACAACATTTTTTTATATATTAATCAAAACTAAAGACATTATAACACCAAAACAAATTCATAAATATCTTTAAACATGTAAAACAAGATAGAGGTGTCTTATGGATATCATCTACAAGGTCATAACAAGTTCATATCTTCAAAGCTCACTAATGACTACTGCCCTTTTATGTTTTTCTTTTGCAAAGTTTATTTTTACCATACTCAATGCTTAGGAAATCTTTATGCTAGGCTCTTGCACCTTTACGCTTAATTTTCTTATCAAGATTTTCTTGCTCTTTTTTTTTTTCTGCCTCTATCTCTTCTGATTTTTCAGGGGATATTTATAAGGTTTTAAGTTAGGATTTTTATCAAGGTTAATCAATGCTCAATCCTTTAATCGAAATGAGAAGGGTTTTGAATAGTTTTAAAAGTTGAAAGTTATTTACTTTATTGGTTTTGTAATGATAGTTTTACAACAAACTTGGTTTTGAAGATTTTAATGGTTTTGCTAAACTTGAAAGCCAAATAGTTTTTTTTTTTTTTATCTTCTGATCTTGAGAGAAATGTGTTCAGCTTATGATAAAAACCTATCTATAAGGTTTAAGGTGTGAACATATAAAAAATCTAGTGATTTTACAACATAGATGTCACAGTCATAGCTGACTAAGTCAACCACTTTCAAAGTCTTATCGGAGCAGCTCCGATGTCATCGTCATCATAGGCCATTTAATGTTAGGATATAGGATGCACACCTTTCATTTGAATCCAACCTTACTTAAATCAAAGGTCTTGATACTCATTTATATGAAGATACCGGCTCAATCAACATAGAATTGCCAAAGACAAAGAGGAATAATGGATTGATGACATGATGCCTGACCTTTATTCCAAATGATACATTTTGAATATGAACTAGACAACGTGTCATATAGCTAAAACATTAAGAAATTAGGGCTTTTAATTTGGAATATAGCTAAAGTTTAATTTATCCCTTCCAAACTTAATTGTTAGCTCCAACGTTTAGCATTTTTTCCAATTCGGTCTTTGATTATCAATTTGTGTATTTTGAAGCCTAATAGATTAATAAACTACCAATCTTATTTAATTTAACCTTTGATTAAACCAATGTCAGTCCGTAAAGTCCTGCATCTTTTACAAATTAGTCATTGGTTTTGAATTTTTTTAATTAAGTCCTTAATTGTCCATTAAATTTTAATATTTATACAATTAATCCCTGATTTAACCAAATTATCTTTTTAAAATTTTAGTTTAACCCCAGACTTCAATCTCTCCCAATTAAACCCTAAATTGAACTCAAAAACCAATATTTTTTGCAATTATACCTTCAATAAATTCAATTTAACCTTGAAAAACTCTAATTGAATTTTTAAACATCTAACTTTGATTTTTTCTTGGAAAATTAATTTTTTCTTGATAATAAGGTCTTTATCTGTCCATATTGAAATATTACTTTTTCTAACCTTGTATATTTTTATCCTCCATAACCCGTTTTTAGAAATTTTCTGGATATTATTCATGATCTCTCCACTGATTTTTTATTTACTTATTTGTATTTTTTTCTAATATTTTATATATTTATATGGGATCCTATAATAAGTAACTACATATGCCCTTTTCTACAATAATTACGAAACTAAGACTTGTTAAGTGCGTTGCGTAATAAGTTTGTAAGGATAAACAAATTGTTCTGCAAACCTAATCTTCTCAAAGCTTTGGTTTCGTTAACCTGAACTCTGTCTTTATAACTATCCCCTTCAACAAGAATTATGATTCAATTTTTTTGCCAGGAGATGAATTATGTCAACTTGACAACTTTTATTTTTAGCTTAATTGACTTGCCCTAAAACCCAACAATTCCCTTCAAGTAGAACTTTGGTTTCAACTATTCCTGTTTAGAAAAGAGTTATGTTGTCTCAGTAACACTTGTTTACATCTTAGTCGACCTAAAATCCTAAATCTTAGCAATTTTCTTCAAGTAGAATCGTATTCTCATAACTATTTTCACGTGCAACTATTTTATTGTATAGTTTTGTTATCTCAATGACTCTTTTTTTTAGCCCAGTTAACTTGAAATCTTGCATGTTAACAATTTCCTTCAACTTAAACCTTAGTTTTATAGCTACTAAGAAAACCATATTCTCACATCTCTTCTCCTATATAAATTTTTTTCTAATAGAGTTTTGTCATCTCAACGACTTTTATTTTTAACTTAGTTGACCTGCAATCATGTATATCGGTGATCTCCTTCAACCAAAACTATATGTACCCTTTTCACTTTGATATAATAAACTTAACTAGACATAATGAAAGAAAGAAAAATAAATAAACAAAATAAGAGCATAAATAAGATAAAAGTTAGCTAAGTAAATGAAAGGAAATGAAAGGCATAAACTTGATATTAATGAAAGGAAAGCATAAACATTACAAAAAATACAAAGAGAGAAAGCAAGAGGGTGATCTTGATCTGGAAACCAAGATGCCTAAATGCATGGCAAATGCCTCCTTTTATAGGCCAAAACTGGGAACTATTGATTTGATGACTAATTGATGAATGGGTGACCAACTCTTGACTTGGTGACAATCCTTATCTTCTCTTGTCTACCCAAAACGTCATTTATAACATCAAAATTGGAGCCACTTGAAACATGAAAGTTGTAGGAATTGTCTCAGCTCTCTTGTGTAAAACATTCAGCTCATTTTGACTTCTAGAACTCCAGATATGGCCAAAATACTGAACAGTGCTCGGGCTGGAGGACAAATTCGGGCTTTTTTGTTGTTACTACAATTTGGACTTGAAAATGGCTTTTTTAGATCTCGGGCTCCACATGAAAGTTGTAGGCCTATGTCTTACCTTTCCATCCATATAAAGTAGACCTAAATCGGAGATCTATAGCTCCAGATATGACCCAATTACCGAACAGTGTTCCGGTTTGGATTGCATCGACATCTTTTTTCTAAGTTTGACCATCTCTTTATCCTTTCAATTTTAGTTCTTAAATTCATCAATCAATCCTTTCATTTATGTGATAGGCCTGCATTTAAAATGAACATTTACCACAAATTAAAGGTATCTTATATTATTAGATATATTATTATAAAACATGCTTTAATTAAGGAGTTATTGATACTTCAAGTGCAAAATGATGATATAAAAGCTTGATAAAAATGCACTTTTAAGTACTAATCACACCCCCCAACCAGCTTGTTACCAGTCCCTAGTAATCAAAGTGTTAAAATAAAAAAACAATTTGCAAATTCCACAAAGCAAGGTATTCATCATTTAACTTCCATTAATCTATCCAGATAAACAAACTCTCGTTAAATTTATATACCTGCTCAATACCTCTTAACAAGATATTCATAAACTTTTCTTTTGTGCTCAATGTATCAACACATAATTATGGGGCTTTTCTTGGAAGAAAACAAAATTTTTGTTCTAATGTTTAAGGTTAACTTCCTTGGGTTGGGATTATTATTTTTGTCTTTTTTTTAAAATATATATACATATAATTTAAAAACACCATGCATCTTTAACCCATTTAACGAGCTTTCGGCTAATGACTCCCAGATCAGTTGGTCTTAGGGCATTAGGTGTTAAGACACCCCTACGAGCTTAGTCGCAGATACTAATATGTAGATAGTGCAATGTTTGATTTCCTTAAGCTTTTCTCCTCAACCCATGTAACAAGCATTGGGCCAATAGCTCCCAAGTCAGTTGACTTTAGGGTATTAGGTGTTAAAACACCCCTTCAGGCTTAATTGCTTAGGTTAGGGAGGCTACGAAACCAAACTTATTTATATTTTTATTATTATCATTTTTTTTCTTCCTTTTCTTTTTTTTTTCTTTTTTTTAATTATATACAATCCCTTTCTCTTAGTTGTTACTGACACGACTAAAAGGTTGATGTCTTCTCCCAAGTGCAGGAGTGTCGAAGTAATAAATAACCCGGCAAGACCGGGGTCGAACCACAGGGAGGTTAATTGTACAAATTATAAACAACAATTATAAAACAACAATAACAACAACAACAATAGTAATAATAATAATAATAATAATAATAAAGAAAAAGAAGAAGAAGAAGATGATGATGATGAGAACTTAGAGATAAAATATTAATGTAAGGATTAAGCAATAATAATAACAAATGTCAAGGTTAGAGGTTCCACTAATGGTATATCAAACAAGTATAGTATAAACTCTTATTATTAAATTGGAAACCACACACAAAGGAGGTTCCAGTCAAATTATATATTGTTAACATGATTACATTAGTCATCTTATTCAATTAATGCTAATACTTGTAAATCTCGTCAAGCATTCATGATTATAACTTATGTTAACAATAAATCAAGTTCCTTTCATAGCTCAGGTGTCGGTTATACCATACATTATGGGCTATGAAAGTGCCAAGCATTTGTTGTACCAAGTGTTATACAACATAAATCAAGATTAGTCATTTAACAAGCAAAGTATTAAAGAGTGAACAAGATAACAAATATAAAACATGTTAGTATCAAACATTAAAGTCCATATTAAGTTTACATTATACTTATTCTTACACCATTAGTGTAACCTTTTCACCTTGACATAACTAACTTAGCTAGACATAATGAAAGAAAGCAAAATAGATAAACAAAATAAGAACATAAAAGTTAACTAAGTAAAGGAAAGGAAATGAAAGGCATAAACTTAATATTAATGAAAACAAAGCATAAAAAATACAAAGAGAGAAAGGAAGAGCATGATCTTGATCTGGAAACCAAGATGCCTAAATGCATGGCAAATGCCTCCTTTTATAGGCCAAAATTAGGAACTATTGATTTGATGACTAATTGATAAGTGGGTGTCCAACTTTTGACTTGGTGACAATCCTTATCTTCTCTTGTCTCCCTAAAACGTCATTGATAACGTCAAAATTGGAGCCAGTTGTAAACATGAAAGTTGTAGGCAATTGTCTCAGCTTTCTTGTGTAAACAATTCAGCTCATTTGGACTTCTAGAACTCCAGATATGGCCAAAATACCGAACAGTGCTCGGGCTGGAAGACAGATTCGGGCTTCTTTGTTGTTGCTACAATTTGGACTTGATAATGGCCTTTTTAGATCTTGGGCTCCATATGAAAGTTGTAGGCCTATGTCTTACCTTTCCATCCATATAAATTGGACCTAAATCTGAGATCTGTAGCTCCAGATATGACCCAATTACCGAACAGTGTTCCGGTTTGGATTGCACCGACATCTCTCAGATATGACCCCATTACCGAACAGTGTTCTGGTTTGGATTGCATCGACATCTCTTTTCTAAGTTTGGCCATCTCTTTATTCTTGCAATTTAAGTTCTTGAAGTCATCAATCAATCCTTTCATTTATGTGATAGGCCTGCATTAAAGATAGACATTTACCACAAATTAAAGGTATCTTATATTATTAGATATATTATTATAAAACATGCTTTAGTTAAGGAGTTATTGATACTTCAAGTGCAAAATGATGATATATAACCATGATAAAAATGCACTTTTAAGTACTAATCAATTACCTTTAACAAAAAAACATAAATAATGCAATAATTCAATATGCAACCCACAATCATATGTTAAAGTGTGTGTGTGTAAATTAAGGTTTAAGAATACATGTTAAATCAGTATATGAGCAGAATTGAGTGATAACAATGTGAGAGTTTGTAAACTTGAATATTTCAAGAAGTATTATAATAGACCTTGTTAAGAATGGTTACTAAGATGCGTCTCAAGAGTCACTTTAACAAAAGAACTCCTTTACTCTACCATCCTAGTAACAACAATTATGCACATGCTTTATAAAATGAAAAACAATTTTTTTTTTTATCAACTACTACCCTCTCCCCCCAACCAAAACGAGACATTGTCCTCAATGTTCTAAGGTAGAAAGATAGAGTATAAAAGATATCACCTGAAATAACGAACACTGACAAAACTAAAGGTAGAAAGATAAAGTATAGAAGATATCACCTAAAGTAACGAACACTAACAAACCTGAAACACACTGAAACAAAAATAAGAAATAACAAAACACAATAATAAAACCAAAAGACACAAAAATTCACAAATGAAGGCTCAAATCCAATCTAAGCTTTTTACGGCTTTCCTTAGTTGACCAATTTATGCGACTCATGGAAGGATCAATTACAGGAATGAAGGATTGTAGTTGGTCAATTAATTGTTCAGCAGTAGCAGCAGAGATTATGATTTGTCGTGCAAAAGATGTTAGAAATTCCTGTTCTACAGTATGATCAAGAAAAGACAACAACTTATCATAATAACCATTAACATTTAACAAACCTATGGGTTTATGGTGAATGTGCAATTGAGCCCAAGAGGAAATATGAAAGATCTCTTCCAATGTGCCTAGACCACCTGGTAAAGCAATGAAGGCATCAGCATGGTTAAACATTGCATTCATTCGAGCCGACATTGTGGAGACCTGAAGTTCCTCTCCAATTGTTTTTCCAATGATGTCCCCTTGTGCTAAAGCTTCGGGGACGACCCCCAAAACTTGACTACCTCCTAAAAATGCAGCTATTGACACACCTCCCATTACCCCAAGACTGCCTCCCCCATACACTAAATGAATCTTTCTCTCAGCTACCACTTGACCAAGATGATTTGCTGATTCTAAAAACGTATTTTCTTTCCCAGGACTAGATCCACCAAAAACACAAATATTTCTTATATGATGACTTGAGGAACTTGCCATTTCTACACACTTTTGTATTTGTTGAATGTATGGGTTGAGTAGAAATGAAAGGAAGGAAAAGAGGGTTTTATAGATGAGAAATTAGAAAGGCAATCATAACATCTATATGTAGGCCAGCTAGAGTCTCACACACTCTCTCTCGTTTTATTTATTTATTTATTTACTTTTGAAAAAAAACATGTGTATGTACAGGTAGTTGTGATTGTGGCTCACATCTTCCCTTGGTTTTACGTCCAAGAACGGCTTAAACGCCCTCTATGGGTCGGGGATAGGCTTCCCTAGAAAGGCAATCATACCACCTATATGTAGGCCAGCTGGAATCTCACACACACTCTCTCTCTCTTTATTTATTTATTTATTTACTTTTGAAAAAGCATGTGTATGTACAGGTAGTTGTGATTGTGGCTCATATCGTCCCTCGGTTTTACGTCCAAGAACGGCTTAAACGCCCTCTATGGGTCGGGGATAGGCTTCCCATCCAGTTTTCTTAAAAACTGGCAAACATGGTCTTTTTTAGTCAGATTCCCAAGACTAAGTTGATCATGTTCTTTATGAAATAGTGGTCATAAATCATGAATTGCACGATGCACATCTCCACTAGGATGTGTCTCAAGAGTCCATAGAAGATTATCTAAAGACTCCTTACTCAGGCCATCCTTAATGAATTGTATTTTATCTTCACGGTTTATAGATATCATTCCTAAAGAACGACATTGTGCATTACAAGTCCATCTAGCACATCGATGACAGACTTTCAGTCGTTTTGCACGACGTTTCTTTGTAAAAGTGCTTTTACCTGTTGTAGGCATGTGTGAAATGAAGGAGTTAGAGGACTCACCTGATAATCGGACCTTTACTTCAATCAACCAGCGAATATCTTCAGGAATTCCATGATTCATTAACAATCTCAATCTTGCACATCTAGCACGGTAAATTTTTGTAATCGCATTCTGAGGCAGAGCGGGAAAATACTTTTTCAAATTTTCAAGATTAGTGTCCATTATCAAATGAGAATTGGATGAGAGATTCAAAGAATTACACAAATATATACATAGATATCAGTTATTGTGGGAAACTGAAAGAATCGACTTAAGTCACGGAGTACCGTTATCCGCCATTTAACCGGGGTGATAGAAACTAGCAAAAATCACTAAAAAAGAAACAAAAAAAATAATAATCAATCTTTATATACAGGATCACCCAATTCAATAGAGTCATGTTCAACTGAAAAATTGTCAAAGTAAACTTTCAGACGATGTCCATTTACCTTGAAAACATTGTCATTCTTTGGATTCTCGATGTCATAGGCCCCATATGGATACACATGTTTCACAATAAAAGGACCGCTCCATCTTGATCTTAATTTTCCAGGAAATAAATGCAGTTGAGAATTATAAAGCAAGACTTTTTGACCAACATTGAATGTTTTTCTCAGTATTTTCTTGTTATGAAACTCTTTAATTCTTGCTTTATGAATTCTTGAATTTTCATATGCATCATTTCTAATTTCCTCAAGCTTATTTATTTGTAATTTTCACAGTTGACTAGCATCATCCATATTTGAATTGAAAGCTTTAATAGCCCAATAAGCTTTATGTTCAAGTTCCACAGGCAAATGACAAGGTTTTTCATAGACTAGTCTATAAGGTGACATACTTAATGATGTTTTATAAGCAGTTCGATATGCCCAAAGTGCATCATTAAGTCTTAAAGACCAATCTTTCCTATTAGGGTTCACTGTTTTCTCCAAAATATGTTTGATCTCCCTATTAGCAAGCTCTACTTGTCCACTTATTTGAGGGTGATAAGGGGTGGCAACTTTGTGTGTGATTCTATATTTCTTCATTAAAGACTCAAATGGCTTATTGCAGAAATGTGTTCCACCATCACTTATTATGGCTCGAGGGACTCCAAATCGACTCAAAATATTTTCTTTCAAAAACTTTATCACTCTTTTGTGATCATTGTTTCGACTTGGAATTGCCTCTATCCATTTTGAAACATAATCTACTATAACTAATATGTATAAGAAACCAAATGATGGAGGGAATGGACCCATGAAATCTATACCCCAGCAGTCAAAGATCTCAATGACAATAATAGGATTTAAAGGCATCATGTGGCGTCTTGAAATAGATCCCAACTTTTGACAATTTTCACAAGACTTGCAGAATGCATGTGAGTCTTTGAACATGGTGGGCCAATAAAATCCACTTTGTAAGATTTTTGCAGTTGTCTTTCTTGACGAGAAATGGCCCCCACATGCCTTAGAATGACAAAATTTAATGACACTACTTACCTCATTGTCAGGAATGCATCTTCAAAATATTTGATCTAGACAATATTTGAATAAATAAGGATCATCCCAATAAAAGTTCTTCACTTCGTTCAAGAACTTTCTTTTATCTTGGGTACTCCAATGAGCTGGCAATTGTCCTGAAACAAGAAAATTGACAATATTAGCAAACCAAGGCATTGTACGGACAGAAAGTAAAGATTTATCGGGAAAGTAGTCATCGATTGGTGTGATGTCAGTTTTCAAATCTATTGTCAATCTTGACAAGTGATCTGCAACAACATTTTCGCCGCCTTTCTTATCTTTGATTGTGATATCAAATTCTTGAAGTAATAAAATCCACCGCACCAATCTAGCCTTAGAATCTTTCTTAGAAAGAAGATATTTCAATGCTGCATGATCACTAAAAACAACAACAGGTGAGCCAACAAGATAAGATCTGAATTTTTCACATGCAAATACTACTGCAAGTAATTCTTTTTCAGTGGTGGTATAATTCATTTGAGCACTATTTAAAGTTTTACTTGCATAGTAAATTACATAAGGTTTCTTATCTTTTCTTTGTCCCAAAACAGCACCTACGGCATAATCACTAGCATCACACATTATTTCAAAAGGTAATGACCAATCGGGAGGTTGAATGATAGGAGCACAAGTAAGCAAGTCTTTAATTTTAACAAAGGCTTCTCCACAATGTTCAGTCCATTCAAAAATAGTATCCTTTGTTAAAAGGTTACTTAAAGGCTTAGATATTACACTAAAATCTTTGATGAACCTTCTATAAAAACCAGCATGTCCTAGGAATGATCTAACATCTTTAAGAGATTTTGGTGTTGGCAAGTTTGCAATTAACTCGATTTTAGATTTGTCAACCTCAATTCCTTTTGATGAAACAATGTGACCAAGTACAATGCCGTTTGTTACCATAAAATGACATTTTTCCCAATTCAGCACAAGATTCTTCTCTTCACACCTGGTCAAAACCTTTTCTAAATTAGTCAAACAATCATCAAATGAATCGCCAAAAACAGAAAAATCATCCATGAAAATCTCAAGAAAATGTTCAACCATATCACTAAATATACTAAGCATGCATCTTTGAAATGTGGCTGGTGCATTACATAATCCAAAAGGCATCCTACGATATGCAAAAGTACCAAATGGACATGTGAAAGTAGTTTTCTCTTGATCTTCCAATGCAATTTCAATTTGGTTGTAACCCGAATAGCCATCTAGGAAACAATAAAATTCATGACCTGCAACTCTTTCTAGGATTTGATCCATGAAAGGTAAAGGAAAATGATCTTTTCTAGTCATTGAATTAAGTTTCCTATAGTCAATGCACATGCGCCAACCAGTAACAATTCTAGTGGGAATTAACTCATTATTCTCATTTGCTATCACAGTGACTCCAGACTTCTTGGGTACAACTGGGGTAGGACTTACCCATTTGCTGTCAGAAATAGGATAAATGATTTCATTATCTAAAAGCTTAATGACTTCATTTTTCACTACTTCTTTCATATTAGGATTTAGCCTTTGTTGCATTTCTCTAAAGGGTTTAGCATTTTCCTCCAAATAAATTCTGTGTGTACAAATCAAAGGACTAATTCCTTTTATATCAGCTATGGTCCATCCTAATGCATTTTTATGCATTTTCAGAGTTTGTAATAACTTACCTTCTTGATATGCATTAAGTTTGGAAGAGATTATTACTGGAAAAGTTTCATTTTCTCCCAAAAATGAGTATTTGAGATTGGATGACAACGACTTCAAATTAGGTTTGGGTGGTTGAACACTTGAAGGTATGGATTTAATTTATCATGGTGGCAATTCCTCAATTTGTGTCCTCCAATTACTTGTCTTTGATTCTTCCTGAAAATAAATCATTTACAAATCATCAGATTCATCAATCTCAATTTCACTGGAAGTGGTTGGAAATTGATCATGAATTAATTTTTCAGTAAAGTCCACTTCCTATAAATCATTATCATCTCTAGGTTGCTTACAAATGTTGAAAATATTCATCTCCAATGTCACGTTTCCAAATGATAGCTTCATCATTCCATTTCTACAATTAATCAATGTGTTAGAAGTTGCAAGAAACGAACGTCCTAAAATAATAGAAAATGAATTACATACTTCAATAGGTTGTGTGTGCAAGATAATAAAATCCACAGGATAAATGAATTTATCAACTTGTACTAACACATCTTCAATTATTCCTCTAGGCACTTTTACAGATCTATCGGCAAGTAAGATCAAGTAAGGCTATTTTAATTTTATGTTCTCCAATAAAGCAAGAAATTGTAGGACAACCAGGGTCTTTATATTTCAAAGCATTATTGTTCTAAAGAATGACACTTACTTGTTTGACTAAAAAGGCTTTCTTTTTCACATTCAGTTTCCTCTTCACAGTGCATAAATCTTTCAAAAATTTAGCATAGGAAGGAACCTGTTTAATAGCATCCAGCAAAGGTATATTGATTCTTACATGTTTGAAAGTTTCAAAAATTTCAGAGTTGTAATTGACTTTCCTTTGTTTTGTCATGGTTTGAGGAAATGGAAGTGCTAGCGGAGAATCAGTCTTTTCTTTGCAATTTTCAAATTCAACCCCTTATTTACCCTAAGAGATTAACTCATCATCTTTCTCATAAGGTTGAAGAGAGGGTTTTTCAATAACTTTACCACTACGAAGAGTAGTGACTGATTTGACTTAATCCATGTGTTGGCTTCCGAAACTACTTGTATTTGCATTGTATTGCCTTTGGGATTTTATTGTGGTTGAGATGGAAACTTACCTTTCTCTTGGAAACTGAGAGCAGATGTTAATTTTGCAAGAGTTTCTTTAAAATCTGTCATGTTTTGAGCAAGTTGAGTATTGATTGTCTCTTGTTTTTCAATGAATGCATGTAATGTTTCCTCAAGATTTCTTCTAGGAGGTGCATATCCATGAGAATTTTAGAAATTATGGTGTGCTTGAAACGGTGGTTGTGAAGTTTGTACATTGTTATTATCACTCTTCCAACTAAAATTTGGGTGATTTCTCCAATCAGGGTTGTATGTTTGTGAGTATGGGTTGTGGTTGGCCCTTTGAAAACTGTTTAAAGCATGGGCTTGTTCATGGAGACAATCCTTAAAAGAAGGCAAGGTTGGACAGTTATTGGTTGAGTGTTCATTTGTTTCACATATTTGACTCATCGTCTTTCTCACAAAGTTCAAAGTGGTTTTTCGATAACCTTACCATTACGAAGAGTAGAGACTGACTTGTCTTGACCCATGTGTTGGCTTCTAGAACTACTTGTATTTGCATTGTGTTGCCCCTTGGGATTTTATTGTGGTAGAGATGGAAACTTACCTTCCTCTTAAAAACTGAGAGCAGATGTCAATTTTACAAGAGTATCTTTAAAATCTGTCACATTTGAGCAAGTTGAGTATTGATTATCTCTTGTTTTTCAATGAATGCATGTAATGTTTCCTCAATATTTCTTCTAAGAGGTGGAGCATAAGGAGGTACATATTCATAAGAATTTTGAAAATTATGGCGTGCTTGAAATGGTGGTTATGAAGTTTGTGCATTGTTATTATCACTTTTCTAATTGAAATTTGGGTGATTTCTCCAACCAGGGTTGTATGTTTGGGAGTATGGGTTATGATTGGCCCTTTGAAAACTATTTAAAGCATGAGCTTGTTCATCGAGATATTCCTTAAAACAAGGTAATGTTGGACAGTTATTGGTTAAGTATTTATTTTTTTTCATAAATTTGACACACAATGTCTTGAACAGATTTTAATTAACCACTCTTTTTTAATTCTAGTGCCTCAACTTTTCTAGCCAAAGATGCAAACTTGACTTAGAGGTCACGATTTTTCCTAAGGTTGAACATACCTCCACTAGAGGTATGAGGTTGAGTTTTACTCGGTGCCTCATAAGTACCTGTGGTGTCCCAATTTTGAGCATTTTCAACTAACAAGTCTAAGTACTCTATTGCTTTATTAAGGTATTTATCTTCAAAAGTTTCATTGTACATCAATTCAACCATTTGCCTTTAATCCTTCATAAAAATGTGAAACCAATCTCCATGTTTCAAAATCATGATAAAGGCAAGTATTAAGCAAGTCTCGATAGCTATCCCAATATTAGTAAAATATTTCTCCTGGTTTTTTAGTGAAAGTGGTGATTTATCTTTTGAAAAAGTTTATTCTACAAGAAGAGAAATGTTTTTAAAAAAACTGTTGTTATATTTCATCCCAAGCACTAATGGTTCCAAGTCTCAAATTTTACAACCATTTTTTAGCTTTATCTTTTAATGAAAAAGGAAAAAGCTTTAATCTGATGGTGTTCATGCTACAATTTAAGTCATTATAGGTGTTACAGACCTCCTTAAATTCCTTTAAATGCAAGTACAGATTTTTTAAATCTAAGCCATGAAAAGAAGGTAAAAATTAAATAATATCTGGTTTAAAATTAAAATGAGATGCATCGGAGGGGGAAACTATGCATAATGGTGCACTTGTTCTTGTGGGATTCATGTGGTCTCTAAGTTTTTTGACATGGTTATTATTCTCATTATGAAGTGACTGGTTATCTTCTTTGACACGATGAAAAGATTGTTGTCTTCTCCCAAGTGCAGGAGTGTCGAAGTAATAAATAACCCGGCAAGACCGGGGTCGAACCACAGAGAGGTTAATTGTACAAATTATAAATAACAACAATAA
>NW_011500459.1:63112-68065 GCF_000495115.2 Populus euphratica | reverse complement strand
ATAATAATAATAATAATAATAATAATAATAATAATAGTAATACTAGTAATACTAATAATAATAATAATAATAATAATAATAATAGTAGTAGTAGTAGTAGTAATAGTAGTAATAATAATAATAATGATGATGAGAACTTGGAGATGAAAAATTAATGTAAGGATTAAACAATAATAATAACAAATGTCAAGGTTAGAGGTTCCACTAATGGTATGTCCAACAAGTATAGTATAAACTCTTTTTATTGAATTGGAAACCACACACAAAGGAGGTTCCAATCAGATTATATATTGTTAACATGATTGCATTAGTCATCCTATTCAATTAATGCTAATACTTGTAAATCTCGTCAAGCATTCATAATTATAACTTATGTTAACAACAAATCAAGTTCCTTTCATAGCTCAGGTGTCGGTTATACCATACATTATGGGCTATAAAAGTGCCAAGCATTTGTTGTACCAAGTGTTATACAACATAAATCAAGATTAGTCATTTAACAAGCAAAGTATTAAAGAGTGAAGAAGATAACAAATATAAAACATGTTAGTATCAAACATTAAAGTCCATATTAAGTTTACATTATGCTTATTCTTACACCATTAGTGTAACCTTTTCCCCTTGATATAACTAACTTAGCTAGACATAATGAAAGAAAGCAAAATAGATAAACAAAATAAGAACATAAAAGTTAACTAAGTAAAGGAAAGGAAATGAAAGGCATAAACTTAATATTAATGAAAGCAAAACATAAACATTACAAAAAATACAAAGAGAGAAAGGAAGAGCATGATCTTGATCTGGAAACCAAGATGCCTAAATACATGGCAAATGCCTCCTTTTATAGGCCAAAATTGAGAACTATTGATTTGATGACTAATTGATAAGTGGGTGGCCAACTTTTGACTTGGTGACAATCCTTATCTTCTCTTGTCTGCCCAAAACGTCATTGATAACGTCAAAATGGGAGCCAGTTGTAAACATGAAAGTTGTAGGAAATTGTCTCAGCTTTCTTGTGTAAAACATTCAGCTCATTTGGACTTCTAGAACTCTAGATATGGCCAAAATACCGAACAGTGCTCGGGCTGGAAGACAGATTCGGGCTTCTTTGTTGTTGCTACAATTTGGACTTGATAATGGCCTTTTTAGATCTTGGGCTCCATATGAAAGTTGTAGGCCTATGTCTTACCTTTCCATCCATATAAATTGGACCTAAATCTGAGATATGTAGCTCCAGATATGACCCAATTACCGAATAGTGTTCCGGTTTGGATTGCACCGACATCTCTTTTCTAAGTTTGGCCATCTCTTTATCCTTGCAATTTAAGTTCTTCAAGTCATCAATCAATCCTTTCATTTATGTGATAGGCCTGCATTAAAAATAGACATTTACCACAAATTAAAGGTATCTTATATTATTAGATATATTATTATAAAACATGCTTTGGTTAAGGAGTTATTGATACTTCAAGTGCAAAATGATGATATAAAACCATGATAAAAATGCACTTTTAAGTACTAATCATTCTTCGACCATATTTTCTGAAAATAATAAGGATACCCTATAAAGTCTACCACTTAATATACGTGACCACACTCTCATGCACATGTAGGAATAGAATAAAAGGAAGAAGAAAACAAAAAAAAAGAAATAAAACAAAAAAAGACAAAGTTAGATACAAGAAAAGTATAAGGAGAAAATAAAATAAATACTATAATTTGTACAAGAATTCACCTCTCCGGCAACGACGCCAAAACTTGACATGACCAAAAGATTGATATCTTCCCCTAAGTGCAAGGGTGTCAAAGTAATAAGTAACTGGGTATGATCGGGGTCGAACCACAGGGAGGTTAATTATATAAATTATAAACAACAATAATACAAGAACAATAATAATAATAATAATAATAGTACTAATAATATTAATAATAATAGTAGTAATAATAATAATAGTAATAGCAGTACTAATAATAATAATAATAATAAAGAAGAAGAAGTTGATGAGAATTTTATGATCCAAGATCAATGTGAGGATCAAACAATGATAAAAATAAATGTCAAGGTTAGAGGATCCACTAATAGTATCTCAAACAGGTATAGTATAAACTCTTATTACTCAAATAAAAACCACACACAAAGGAGGTTCCAATTGGATTATGAATTATTAACATAATTACATTAGTTATCTTATTCGAATAATACTAATACTTATAAATATTGTCAGGCATGCATGATTATAACTTATATTAACAACAAATCAAGTTCCTTTCATAGCATAATTGTAGGTTATACCATACGGTTGGACTATGAAAGTGTCAAGTATTTGTTGTCCCAAGTGTTATACAATATAAATCTACATTAATTAACTAGCAAAGTATTAAGAGTGAATATGATAACAAATACAATACATGTTGAGTATACACTACTTATTCTTACACCATTAGTGTAACCTTTTCACCTTGATATAATAAACTTAGCTAAACATAATGAAAGCGAAAAACATAAATAAAAAAGATAAAAAAATATAAATAAAATAAAAGTTAACTAAATAAAAGAAAGGAAATGAAAGGTATAAACAAGATATTAATGAAAGACAAACTTAAGCATTACAAAAATACAAAAAGAGAAAGCAAGAATATGATCTTGATCTGGAAACCAAGATGCCTAAATGCATAGCAAATGCCTTCTTTTATAGGTCAAAATTGGAAACTATTGATTTGATGATTAATTGATGAGTGAGTGGTCAACTTTTGACTTGGTGACAATCCTTATCTTCTCTTGTCTGAATAAAAAGTCATTAATAATGTTAGAATTTGAACTAGACCTCTATATGAAAGTTCTAGGAAATTTTCTTAGCTTTTCAAGAAAACAAATTGAGGTCATTTGGATTTCTAGAACTTGAGATTTGGTTGAACACTGAATAGTATCTGGGCTGTAAGACAAATTCGGACTTCTACGTTTATAAACAGAATTGAATCTTGACTTCCACAGGAAAGTTTTAGGCCTATGTCTTAGCTTTTCATCAAGATAAAGCAGATCTAAATCTAATATCTACAACTCTAGATATGACCCAATTACCGAATAGTGTTCTAGTTTGGACTGCACCAGCATCTCTTTTCTAAGTTTGACCCTTTTTTTGTCCTTTCAATTCAATACTTCAACTCATCAATCAATCCTTTTATTTATGTGATAGGCCTGCATTTAGGATGAACATTTACTATAAATTCAAGGTATTTTATGGTATCAGACTTGTTATTATAAAACATGCTTTAGTTAAGGAGTTATTGATATTTCAAGTGCAAAATAATGATATAAAACCTTAATAAAAATGCAATTTTAAGTACTAAATCCAAGATAAATTAAATCCATATAAATTAGATCTAAATCCAAGATCTATAGCTCCACATATGATCCAATTACCAAATAGTGTTCCAGTTTGGATTGCACGAGCATCTCTTTTCTAATTTTGGCCATCTCTTTGTCGTTTCAATTTCAATATTTAAACTCATCAATCAATCTTTTGATTTATGTGATAGACCTGCATTTAAGATAAATATTTACCATAAATTAAAGGTATCTTATATTATTAGATATGTTATTATAAAACATGCTTTAGTTAAAGAGTTATCGATACTTTAAGTGCAAAATGATGAACATTTACCACAAATTAAAGGTATCTTATATTATTAGATATGTTATTATAAAACATGCTTTAGTTAAGGAGTTATTGATATTTCAAGTGCAAAATAATGATATAAAACCTTAATAAAAATGCAATTTTAAGTACTAATCAGTAAGGAAGCAATTGAACCTGAACATTACAAAGAAAAGACTAATTCCTCACAAGTACTTCTATTTTCTCATGCCATGACCAAACAAAAAAAAGTCAATCACAACTCTGAAATCTTTGAAACTTTTAAACAGGTAAGGATCAATATAACTTTGCTCGATGCTATTAAACAGGTACTTTTCTATACTAAATTTTTAAAAGATTTGTGCACTATAAAAAGAAAACTAAATAAAAAAAGAAGTCTTTTTAGCCGAACAAGTAAGTGTCATTCTTCATAACAATAACGCTTCTAAATATAAAGACCCTGGTTGTCCTACAATTTCTTGTTTTATTGGTGAACATAAAATTGAAAGAGCTTTACTTAATCTTAGAGCTAGTGTTAATTTATTCTATATTTAGTTTTTCAAAATCTCAATATAAATGAGTTAAAATCAAATTTTGTTACTCTTTTACTTGTTGATAGTAAAAGTGCCTAGAGGAATAGTTAAAGATATATTAGTACAAGTTAATAAATTCAATTATCTTGTAGATTTTATTTTTTTGGACACACAATCTATTAAAGCATGTAATTCATTTCTTGTTATTTTAGGATGTTCAATGCTTACAACTTTAAATGCATTAATTAATTGTAAGAATGGACTGATGAAGTTATAATTTGGAAACATGTTATTGGAGATGAATATTTTTAACATTTACAAGCAACCTGGAGATGATAATGATTTAATCATCGATTAGTGTGATGTTTGATGTTGAATCTATTGTCAATTTTGACAAATGATCCACAACAATATTTCTAGTGCCTTTTTCATCATTGATTTCTTCTTGTTTGGTCATGGCATGAGAAAATGAAAATGCTGGTGGGGAATCAGTCTTTTCTTTGCAATGTTCAGTTTCAACCCCTTCTTTACCCTTAGAGATTGACTCATCATCTTTCTCACAAGGTTCAAGAATTGATTTTTGAATAACCTTACCACTACGAAGAGTGATAACTAATTTGACTTGATCTATGTGTTGACTTCCAGAACTACTTATATTTGCATTATATTGTCCCTTGGGATTTTGCTGTGGTTGAGATGGAAACTTACCTTTCTCTTGAAAATTAAGAGCAGATGTGAATTTTGCAAGAGTATCTTTAAAATCTGTTATGCTTTGAGCAAGTTGA
>NW_011500459.1:58819-60976 GCF_000495115.2 Populus euphratica | reverse complement strand
ACCAAGATGCCTAAATGTATGGCAAATGCCTCCTTTTACAGGCAAAAATTAGGAAATATTGATTTGATGTCTAATTAATGAGGGGGTGACCACCTCTTGACTTAGTGACAATCCTTATCTTGTCTTATATACCCAAAATGTCATTGATAACATCAGAATTGAAACCACTTGAAACATGAAAGTTCTAGAAAATTATCTTAGCTTTCCAGAAAAAAAAAATTGAGGTTATATGGACTTGTAGAACTTTAGATATGGGTCAAACACTGAACAGTATTTGGGTTGTAGGATAGATTAAGACTTTTTCGTTGTTGCTACAATTCGGACTTGAAAATGGCCTTTTTAAATCTTAGGCTCCACATTAAAGTTGTTGGCCTATATCTTACTTTCCATCCATATAAAGTAGACTTAAATCCAAGATTTATAGCTCCAGATATGACCCAATTACAGAACAGTGTTCCGGTTTGGACTGCACCAACATCTCTTTTCTTAGTTTGACCATCTCTTTGTCCTTTCAATTTTAGTTCTTAAACTCATCAATCAATCCTTTCATTTATGTGATAGACCTACATTTAAAATAAATATTTATCATAAATTAAAGGTATCTTATGTTATTAGATATGTTATTATAAAACATACTTTAGTTAAGGAGTTATTGATACTTCAAGTGCAAAATAATGATATAAAACCTTGATAAAAATGCACTTTTAAGTACTAATCAATGACATTTTTAAATATTGGACTCTTCATGAAAGTTTTAGGCCTATGTATTAACTTTCCATACATATTAACTAGGCTTAAATCCAAGTTCTATAGCTTCAATTATAATCCAATAACCAAATGGTGTTTTAGTTTGGACTAAATCAGCATCTCTTTTTTAAGCTTAGCCTCCTATTTGTCCTTCACAGTTTCAGTAGTTAAACTCATTAATCAATCCTTTGATTTATGAGATAGGCATGTATTTAAGATAAATATTTACTATAAATTAAAAGTATCTTATATTATTGGACATGTTATTATAAAACATGTTCTAATTAAGGAGTTATTGATACTTCAAGTGCAAAATGATAATATAAAACCTTGATAAAAATGCACTTCTAAGTACTAATCACAACTCATTAAAAAGAAAGAATGCATGATTTCGGGTTTTTTTAGAGAAAGGTGTGTTTTTTCTCTTTTTGCTGGCCACTCCCTTTTCCTTTCTCTCTTTCTTTTTATATCCTAGAAAACCCTAATCCCTTTTCTACAGAAATAATCCTTTCTTAAGTAGATAATTTACGTTTAAGTAGTTCAATAACTATTTTTTTAAAATAGAATAAATAGCCTTGTATAAAATCCTCGAACTTTGACTTTGGACTTATAAAAGTTAAATTGCCAAAATATAGACTTGGATGTCAGTTTGGATGTTTTGGAAAGTAATTTGGACTTATTTATTCACAAAACTTGTCTTGTTGTCAGAATTCATATGGCATTTTAGAAAAATCATATCTCTCTCATATGACCTTATTCTCTATTTAAATTTGGTAGGCTAATATGTCTTCGAGTCAGGAATCCAAAAAAAAAAAATAAGTTTGCATCAAATGGGCTTCTGTAGCTCAAGATATTCAAGTCGGAATAGCCAAAGGTTAGCATTAGCAGAATATAAAATTTAAATTTTTGAAGGCTACGATTTTCATGAGGTTAGCATTAGCAGAATATAAAATTTAATTTTTGAAGGCTCTCTTTATATATTTTTAAAAAAATTTCTTGTCATATATGTATAAAAAGGTATGTATGTTAGCTTTCTAATGCCACTAAAATCACTTCGTTTCGACTTCTAGAGCTCAAGCTTTGCACAAAACATCGATCAGATGTCAAATTTACTAATTATCTCCAATTTACTTCTTTTAAAATATTACATCCAAAAGTACCTTTAAAACATAAAATAAATAATATTAAGACATTTTATATATAAAACACAAGCAAAATACTAGGTAAATGTGGGTAAAACTATAAAATAATATGGTTGCATCAGTCAAGGTTATTAATTTCATTCTGTTTCACCTGGAATGACCGGTATATCTCGTTGATTAGTACTTAAAAGTGCATTTTTATCAAGGTTTTATATCATCATTTTGCACTAGAAGTATCAATAACTCCTTATCTAAAGCATGTTTTATA
>NW_011500459.1:39797-56559 GCF_000495115.2 Populus euphratica | reverse complement strand
ATATATATATATATAAAAACAGAATTTCAATGTTTATCAATACATTTTTATCTTGGGATTAAAAATAATTAAGAGAGAAATTTTAACATGAACCCATTAACATTAATTTAGAAGGGATTAAAATGCTTAAAAAAATATTATTAGTGTGTTTTAAAAAAAAATCTTAATTTTAAATTTTTTTAAAAAATTAATTTTTTTAAAAAATATTTTCAATATATTTTTTTTATTTTTTATATTTTCATTAATTATACTATTAAAAATAAAATTTTATTTTATTTTAATGAGCTTCCAAAAAAAATAACTTTTTATCAAACAGTCTCCAGACAGGAAAAAAAAAATAACGAAACGAAAAGTAAACACTGAAAGAGAAAGGTTCATCTTCTTCGTGGTTTCTGTAATGGTGACTGATTAGACCAAAAGACTAGTACTGCTGTTTACCAAGTACCACCCCCCACCCTCAAAAGACATAAAAAAAGCAAAATTAATAAATTGTCCTTCTCATTTACTGCTACTTCAACAATTTTTATGCAGTAACTGTCTATTATAGCCACAGCCCACCATTTTTTTTTCTTTAAAGACTCACAGCGACTTTGCTGCTCATACCAAAAGAGAAGAGAAGAGAAGAGAAGAAATCTCATCAAAAGATGAAGAAGGGATGCTTAAACCCTAATGTTAAGCTCAAGCTCTCTCTTCCTCCTCCGGATGAAGTTTCCTTCGCCAAGTTCTTGTAATTTTCTCTCTTCTTTATTTGTTCTCATTCTAGATATTTTCTTACGTGCATCTCTGAGCTCATGGCTCTTTCTTAATTTCTGGTAATAATTGCAGAACCCAAAGCGGCACGTTCAAGGATGGTGATCTGCTTGTCAATCGAGACGGAGTTCGAGTAGTCTCTCAAACGGAAAGCGAACCTGTAAGACAAGATTTCCTTGTTGCTTGTGTGATCTAATTAATTAATTAATGCTGTTAAGTTTGGACACAAATCTTATTTTTAGTTAACCATTAATAGATCCTTCAGCCTGAGGGATATGAAACATGCTCTTTTCAATTAATGTTGTTGTTCTTGGTTAATTTTTGAAGTTAAGATCTCATCCCGTGAACTGATGACTGATAGTTTGTGTTTTTCATTTTTTTTCTTAATTTTTTATTTCCGTTTTCAGCCACCTCCAATAACGCCTTCAGACAACCAATTAAGTTTAGCTGACATGGACATGGTTAAGGTCATCGGGAAGGGAAGTAGTGGAATCGTCCAGTTGGTGCAACACAAATGGACAAGCCAGTTTTTTGCCTTGAAGGTATCATATGATTCAGCCGTTACCTTGTTCTTACTTGCATATTTTTGGCTACATTCGGCATCCAGAATTTCTGTCTTGGTCTCTAAGCCTAGTGTTCGATCAGTTAATGCCCGAAGCTGCTGTGCTATCCATTGCCAATTAAAGTAATTTGTACCACATGTTGCATAGTTTTTTCCACTGGTTTCTGGCTACTGAAAATGACTTCAATTCACAAACATTTTAACTGTTAAGATAAAGAATAGCTAGTTTTCTGCTGTTGGCGCAACGGATTTCTTCTGTGCCCTTTTCCCTAATTTAGTTTATAAAACCGCATCCAATTCCACTCATACTAGATTTTTGAGATGTAAGTTTTGAGAATTAGAGCAACTACATCATAGTTTTACTAGCCCTTAAGTCTTGTATGCTCCGATATTTTGAGTAAAACTCAGTTATGAATATGGGAGGAATAGTTCTCTCACAGTTATTTTGAACATCACTATTACATTATATATGAAGTGGTTTCAAGTGAATATTTCTCTCATAAACCCTACCAATATTTACTTCCTGCGTGTGTTGGGATGCTTATCATCGTTTTATTTCCTGTTTGGGTAATAATCAGTATACTTGTTGTCCACTGATGTGTATGCCTTTTCATTTACTTGTCTAGTTGTAACGAGTACGAATTTGGCATTCTTGTTCAATTTCAGGTTATACAAATGAATATTGAAGAGTCTGCACGCAAGGCCATTGCTCAGGAACTGAAAATTAATCAGTCATCACAATGTCCTTATGTTGTCATGTGCTACCAGTCTTTTTACGATAATGGTGCCATTTCAATTATCTTAGAGTACATGGATGGTGGATCTCTAGCAGATTTTCTGAAAAGTGTTAAAACAATTCCAGAACCATATCTTGCTGCCATCTGTAAGCAGGTAAAACATGGAAAGTTCATTTTATTCCTGTGTTTCATATATTTATAACAGATACCGATTTCTCTATCATCAATCTGTTTTCCCATAAATACAGGTGCTCAAGGGTTTGTTGTATCTTCATCGTGAAAAACACATTATCCACAGGGATTTAAAACCTTCTAATTTGTTGGTAAATCATAGAGGAGAAGTCAAGATTACTGACTTTGGAGTGAGTGCAATCATGCAAAGCACGTCTGGACAGGCTAATAGTTTTGTTGGCACATACAACTATATGTCTGTAAGTAATTTGATTGTAAATTTGATTGCAACAGCTTTTCCACTTTCTCTGGCAACCATTATGTGGCCTGTATCTGAAATTTTAAGAATTTTGATGTGTGATTATCTTACAGCCTGAGAGAATTAGTGGGGGGAAATATGGCTATAAAAGTGACATTTGGAGCTTGGGGTTGGTATTGCTGGAGTGTGCAACAGGCCAATTCCCATTTTCCCCTCCAGAGCTTGATGAAGGCTGGACTAATGTCTACGAACTCATGGAAGCTATTGTTGATCAACCTCCTCCTTCTGCATCATCCGACCAATTTTCTCCAGAGTTTTGTTCATTTATATCAGCATGGTAAAGATAAGTCTTGCTTGAAGTATCGTCATGCACCTTCTAATACTTGGATAGCACCATTTCTTGTTACTTTTTCTTTTTCCATATAAATTTGGCTTTTTTGAGGATGTGCATTTGCGGTTGAAGTAGGATCAAGGAAAAAAGGAAGTCATGAACTTTTTAAATCAATGCCCAATGTTTTCCATTTTTGTCTAGTTTTTTCTCCATTTTGGAAATATTATTGACTGAGAACTCAATCTGCACTGATTTATGGCATGTTCCAGAGGACATGGTTAGTGCTGCAAGCTGCTTTTTTTTTTCAATTGGAGTATTATGCTCTGGCACTCCTTTTCATTGCTTCTGTAGTAGCTTTGGGCCAGATGATTTTGTGAAGTTACTGATTTTCATTCTGTGGTTCTGTCTTCTTACAGTGTGCAGAAAGATCCGAAGGATAGACAGTCAGCACATGAACTGATGGTATTTGAAGTCCTATGATTGTTAAACTGGGTGGGGCAATTAGCTGTCTGCCTGTTACTGGCACTCCACGTCCTTCACTCTTTTCTCCTCTCTATGAATATGGAATGTCATTAATGCTCAGCAGGCTGCTAATACCCCACCCTTCTTTTGCCTCTTTTCAATATGTTCAAAACATGTTTATGCTATTAGTGGACGCTCATGGATCTGACTCTTCTTTTCTTTTTCTAATTTCAATACCAGACACACCCATTCATGAACTTGTATGAAGACCTGCATGTGGATCTCGCGTCATACTTTACAAATGCTGGCTCTCCTCTTGCAACCCTTAAAACATGTGGTAAGTCTAATTTTCCCATTCACATCATTTCTTGAAATCATTTGGTCAATTTTATTTTCTTATTATTTCTTTTTTTGTTGAGTTCTTGTGTAGATGTAGTTGCATAATCCATGTCTTACTAATCATTTAATAGTTCGCCTGTGTCTATGTAATTAATGCATTTACCATGTCGACCATAACTCTTATGAGAATTCATGCCCTTTAGATTTGAATTTAAGCTATTGTGTTTGACAAAGTGCAGATACTATATCAGACTCTTGAGAGTTATGGGAAGTTATCTATTGAAATTTTGAAGGCCTGAAGAAAGATTCTTAACAGTCACTGTGGCTTGAAATAAATCAACTTGCTGAAATTACGGTGATCAGGGCTGAGGTTTTCAAACCATTAGCAATTCACAAAAAGTGAATATTTACCGTATTACCTCACACTGATCCATGGAATAGAGAGTGTATGGTTTCGAGGCTTGTGATTTGTGATGGATGTCAAGGAAAATAGTTTTCTGTATAACTTACCGAAATAAAGTGATTTTGTTGCTTGTCTAGTGTTGCAAATGCATCAAACTCCTGTTTGAAAGGTGTCAATATATGACTTTGTGTGAAACTTTGACCTTTCAAACTCTGAGGAACTTCAGAGTCCTCTTACGATCTGATGTCTCTTTTGGGTGGCCACGAGTTGGTTTTACCCTGACTGATTCCCAATTGGAGAATAGTAAGAATTTGCGGATCAAGGAAAGGTCAAGAAACAAGTTTTTTTTTTTAAATCTTGATTTTTTTTCCCCTTAAATTTAATATTTTGTTATGTTTTTGTATTGTTTTGATGTGGTGTTGATGTTGCAAATGATATTTAAAAAAAAAAAATCACTGAAATGTCAAGACCTGAACCTCCACCAAACTCCCAAGATTACATTCTAAGCTTGAAACTAGCTACAATATAAGTTGCGTAACACTGAAATGCAAGTTACTACCGACCTCCTTCCAAATTTCCAATGAGCGGTGATATTGTCCTGGCTACCTTTTTGGAGAGCAAGCTTTGAGAGGCACTCTGCTGCGGCTTGAGAGGCACTCTGCAGGATAGACTCCTTCACCTCTAGCCACCAAAGAAGGGTTCTTTTTCGTGCAATGTCACAGGCCGTTCCTTTTTGGAGAGAGAGATTTGAGAGGCACTCTACTGCGGCTTGAGCAGCAGGATAGACTCCTCCACCTCTAGCCACCAAAGAATGGTTCTTTTTCGTGCAATGTCACAGGCCGCCTCGTTTGCATTGGCTTCCCACAAACCATCACTCGCCAAAACAAGGCACTTTTGGATCCGGAATCATCCGTGGTTTCAAGTATCTGTCACCTATGTATAGCCAAAAAAATATTGCAAGATCTTCTCTTCTCGGCATCAGCTTCTAATGAAACAATTTGAGAAGGCTTTCTTCCAGTGACCCTGCCAGCCATCCCAAGTGCCTTCATTACAGAAGCTTGATTTTGCAAGTTCTATCTCCTCGGCCAAAACCAAAATGCAGGAGTTTACTGTGCAAATAAACCTCAAGGTAAACGTTGATCAATATACTTAATGAAAGGGGACTAAGGAAATAGGAGAGGAGCGTTATTAAGCAAACCTGAGGACCTCCATGTCCATCGTAGACACCAAAAAAATAGGCCGTGAAGCAACCAAGACTCTGATTCATGCCTTGGGAGACGGCCATCCATTAACATTTGGGTAGGGATTTGCGTAAATCTATGGACAGTACCAACAGCTTCTTCCATCTCTGGTCTCCCTCCACGGATAGATGGAAATCCCCATAGTGGTAGCTATGCTATTCATCAACAATCTGGTTGCTTGTTCTGTTGATTTTCTTTTTTCAGGAACTCCTCAGGCAAATTTGAATCTAGCAGCCCACATTCATCTTCACCCTCAGCATCCACTGCAACTGACACAATCGCTTGAAAATTACTACAAGTACTTTCTTCAACCTCCATTGGAGTTGGTGACTTCTATCACTACAGATAACTCATACTTCTCGCATGGCTGGTTTATAGTTTCCCTGGAATTCAAGCTACTTTCATTTTCAGTTTTCATTTTTGAGAAATTTGCTTCATCTTTTCCCTTCGCTTTACCGTCCGCCATTATTGGCACACTGCCATTTTTCCCACTCAGTGCACTATTACTTCTGCAACCTTCACTTTCAGAAGCAATGGACGGATCACAAGGCATCGTTAGCTTGGTTGGGGGTTTTGATAACAAGGTTGCCTTGTCTGCAATACGCTTAAACCCAGAAAAGCCAACGTGGGATACTGATGACTCATTTCAGACCACTTTTTCCTATGCTAAATGGTACAATAACGACTACCTCTTCTATTGAATTCATTTAACTCTCAACACACTCTCAAATTAGCTTTGAAACCCTCCAAAAAAGAATTATACACACACACACACACACACACATATATGTGTGTGTGTGTGTGTGTGTGTATAATTCTTTTTTGGAGGGTTTCAAAGCTAATTTGAGAGTGTGTTGAGAGTTAAATGAATTCAATATATATATAAGCCTCAAATGATGAACTTTCTATGTGAACAGATTGAAAAGGCTAAGAAGCGCGAAGCGAAGCAATGCAGATTGAAATGAGAAGCAAAAATGATGGGGAAAACAGCTTGGATTAAATGAGAATCAAAGAAATTAAATAGGTACTAGAAAATTAGAAATTGATGCTTCCATCCCACTTCAACTTGACCTTTCTCTATCTTGTTCAACCCGAGAAAGATACCCAAAATCTTTCTCTACCTTTGAAGCAACTCTTCGAACCTTTGGGCTCAAGAAAAAGAAACGAACGAATCACACGACATAAACACGAGAAGACAATCAACTGATGACACAAGAAAACAAAATGGGAAAGAAAGTTGAAACAAGATAGAATATCCCAGAAAAACACCACCAAAATGGGTTCCTTGAATCCTAGGCAATCTATCTCAACCTCCCGGGGTTTGGCTCCTGTATCTCTCTATAAATGTTCACTTCACAACCTTCAACTAACTGAAAGACAAAAACACTGAGACACTACTAGGTTCCTGGGATACGTATGAACAAAATTTCTAAATCAATACACCTGTAAATATTTTCGGGAAAAAAACAAAAAGAGATGCGAACAAAAACAATTTAACAATTTGGGATTTGCTAGACCTTTATAATGGTAAGAGGGCAGTTTGATCACGGAGGCAACGCTCAGAAGAGACACGTCATATGGCACATCAGATAGACTTCAAGACGTGAGGCTGTCTCACATGTACATTGACAAGTCAGCCCCTTCATAAATAAAAAAAAAAATTCAATCAATTGTCTGTTGGGCCACTCAGCCAAGCCGGCACCAAAAACCTAGAGGATCTGGGTTTTTTTTTTTTTTTTTTTAATTTTATTATTTTTTGTAATTTTTTTTAATTTTAATAATTTTTAACAATTTTTTATGATTTTTTAATAAAATATTATTTAATCTTCACTTAGTTTATATATAAGATTTCATCATTTTTTTATATTAAAAAATATTCTTTTTAGGTAGCTCTACTTAATTTTTTTTCTCTTTTTAATTTTATTGGATCACTTCTTTATGCATTTTTTTTTTATCATTGGCTTTAGAAAATAATTTTATTAAATATAATCAAGTTAATCACCTGTTTTTCAAGATTGCATCTACATTTATTTTTCAACTATCTAAGTTATTTTTAATTAAATATCATTTATTTTTTACTTGATTTTCACATAAAACTTTTATATTTGTTTTTGTAATATATGTAACTTTGTATAATATTTTTTATTTGATCATATTTAATTATTTTTATTTTTATTGATTAAATAAAAATATTTTAAAAAATAAATTAGATATATAATGTATATCATTGTCAGATTAAATATCTTAATTTATATATATATTTTTAGTTATTTTTAGTTATTATTGAAAATCTTTTTAAAAGTTTTTTAACACAGGTGACTATCAATTTATTTAATTAATTATCAATTTATTTAATTAATTATAAGTATAAGCTTTTCAATTTATAATTAAAAAAAAATTTTATGTGAAAAAATATATTAAAAAACCTTCATATTTATTATTTTTTTTTGTTGTAAAAAATTACCCAATTAGTGAAAAGGCATTGGTTTAAGATCTTGTAAAAACTAATGGAAAACACATTCAGGGACTCTTTATATTTCCATATGTCTCTTTCTCAATCATTCCTCTACTCTTATCTTTCATTTTCTCTCATCTACTCCTCATTTTATTTCTTCTTCTTCAAGTTTCTTCCGTCCCTTTTTTTTTTCTCCTTTTAATCTATTGCTCTTTTCAAGATAGAATCCTTGGAATTTCTTCAATTTTTATTATGAAAATCTCTTCCTAACACCCTCATATCTTATATTCTAACTTTCTTTGGTGTTTTTAATATGATTTCTAGAAGATTTCTAACTAACTCTCTTCACCCTCTCTTTTATATATATATATATATATAGCCACCACTAGTTAGGAATTTCTAGAGAATTCTTCACTTTTTTTAGATATAGATTTCCTTATTTGCATCTTGCTCACTCATATTTTTTTTATGTGCATGCTAGACCCTTATGTTCTCTTATTTTCTATATTAACCCCTCATACTGTTTCTTATTTTTATAATGGCCTAATATGTTTTTATATTTATACATTCATCCTATAAACTCTTTTGTTTATTTTTGTTTTATTTTTTTAATTGCATCCCTCTTATTAAATAAACTTCCTTTTCATTTAATTAATTTATTAATTTGTTGAATCTAACCATTCCACTCATCACTTACATTTTAATAGTTAATAACTCAGAAATTTTTTATCCGAGAGTTTACACAATTATTTCCAACCACAAATCTATTTTATTTTAATAAAAAATAAATTTTCTCACCATCTTTACCACTTGAATTTTTATCTTTCTCCTTTCTATTGTACTATTTAATTTTAATATATGATCTTTATCTTAGGGTTTACAATTATTGCAGTTTTATTTCACAAAAAAATAAAAATATAAATCAATATTACAACTATTTTCATAAAAAATCATCTTAATATTTTATATTTGTAATAATCTAATTGTATAATATTAATTTTATTTCATTCAAGTTAAACTCATCATGGAAAGTTGTATTATTAACTTATACAATCCTTATATTAGATTTATAATATAAAATTAAATTTATGACACTAACTAAATATAAAAAATTAAAAAATATTTTTAATCTTTTACATTGTTAGAAGTTACTTGTTTATAAAAGAAAAAAAAATTGTATTGTTAATGTTTTTTCTTCATTTAAAAAACAGTGAAAAATTATATTGGAAACCTATGGAGAACTTTCAAAATACTTTTTTCTAAATTTATATAAAAAAAAAGCTAGTTTTTTTTAATGGGAAAATATTGCTTTAAAATACAAAAAACAATTTAGTTTTTTTTTTCCCAAATTTATTCTTTTTAAAACATTAAAATATTATACTGTTTCTAGACAACCTCTAATGCATGTTTTTCATCTGAATCGACAGTTGCTGGGAACCACTCCTCCGATTCTTTTCAAATCAAAATAATAAATGTACTAAAAAAATTTACATCTTACATGTAGGAAAGACAAGGATCCCAGGGAAAGGGCATAATGGTCATTTCATTTTTCCCTCCGATTAGACTTGAGCGCTTGTGCTTCTATGGCTACCTACCACGTCGCTGCTCCATGTAATTTCAATTATATATATATATATATATATATATATATATAAGGAAACTCTTAAAGTATAATAATAATAATTAAAAAAATAAAAAAAAGGAAAAGGAAAGCGAGGGGCGGAGGGTTAGTAGAAAAGACAGAGAGGAAGGGACTTGGGAAGAGGCGATAAATGAAAAAACGGAAGAAGAAGACCCTTAACTACTTGTCAGTGTCCAAAAATCCTGAATTTTGGTAGTTGAAGTCTTCAATTATTGATCGATCTAAGAACCAACATCACAATTCTCTTTCTTTTCACGGGCATCCATTTCTTTGAATGACTGGTTGATCGTAGTTTAGTATAGTTTCCCCTTCCGAAGAAGATGTTTTATTCTATTGCTTAATTTCTGAAGCAGGCCAGGTCCGTCCAGCAATCCAACCTCTCCCCAGTAGCTTACATATGGATCCAAGTACAGTTTTCTTTCCTGTCTCTGTTCTACTTGCTTCATACAACGAGAGTAGAATCTCTCTCTCTCTCGAAAACTACACAACTGGGTGGGGGTTCGCTTATAATTATGAATTGAGATGGATGGAAGATGGGTATTGTCGTGTAGTATGAATGATTTGAAAAAAAAAAAAAATCTGTGATGTCGTGATTTTAGGAATAATAGGAATGGGAATGGTGTTGTGATCAAATCAAAGGATTTTTTATATCTCGTACTTAACTAACATGTTAATGTGCTTGTATGAAACGCCAGATTTTAACTGCTGACTTCCTCCTCCTGCTGTTGCAGATGCTTCCATTGACGAGAGAGATGGTTTCAGGAATGGCGTCAAGATAGTCAAATCTGTCTCTGATAAGCAAATTGATCTCCTCACTTCTCGATATTATGCAACATCTAAGGGTACTCTTCTTATTCAGACTTGATTTTATGGTTCTTTGTGTTTTTGTGTGTGTGTGTGTGTGTGTGTTAAATCTCAAAGTTTTGCTTGTTTGTGTCATGCACCATGTTTCTCTATAACGTTGATGAGCAAGTCTCTGCCCTCCCCTCTCCAGATGGGACGGAGCTAGAATGACACAAAATTCCTCCCATATGCTAAGAAATACTCATGGTTGAGCGTCAATGTTGATCAGAGCATTGATGACCCTTTGTTTTTATTATATATATATTTTTTGGAGATTCAAGTCCTTGACTATGAATCTGAAGCACTCTGATATTTTTGGAATGTACTTCTTTGTCATTAATTAGTATTCTCACATTTTTTAACATAAATTATTTTAGGTACCAATTTTTATCTACCAACTATATCAGGCTTATTGAATCCTGCTGCCTTTTCATTTTCCATCTCCTGATTGATTTATTTTTTTAGTAGCCTTCAAATTTCTTTTTGTTTTTTTTTCTTTTATTGGAGCACTGTTGCATGTTTGATTGTGTACTTTATGGAATTTTTTTACCTCATCATATGACTTAATGTGGTGGATTTTCCTGCCATTTTGATTTATATTTTACATCAAACTGATGTTTGCACTATTAACTGCTTATCCAAACTGCTGAGAGACATTGTGCAGAACTGCTGATGGTAGGGCAAGTGACAGATGCGACAGATGGAGAAAAGGGAAAATATACACTTGTTAGAGATCCTGAGGATTTTCAAGGGATTTATGACAAACCCCTTCCATGCTTTGGCTGTGGGATTGGATGGTTTTCGTTAGTATTCTTCAATCTACCGTGTCTCCCCCCATCCCCATTTCTCCTTTATGATGGTTATCTTTTTGGTTGCAGTTTTCTTTTGGGATTTGTGTTCCCGTTGATGTGGTATTATGGCACATTTCTTTACTTTGGAAATTACTACCGGAAGGATCCAAGGGAGCGGGCAGGCCTTGCCGCTGCTGCAATTGGGGTAAACTCTCTCTCAAAATAATTATTCTGTGGCTAGGGAAGCAACAGGAGTCCGAGTCTGAACTGCATTTAGGAGATGATAATCAGATTCTCATCACTGCCTTCCTTTGTCACTGACCTGATATGTTAAACAGTTACATTTATAGCATACTTTTTTGGGAGCATTGTCCTCGTGAAACTTTGTCTTGTTGAATTTTTACACAATTTTGATCCTTGATTTTAATGCTATTCCTGGTACAGGCAATGTCGTTTTCTGTCGTGCTGCTGGTCATAATAGCTTATTGTTCTCTATTTTAGACTTGGCAATCCACTTCCAAGTAAGTTCGTATGGCTTTATACATTTAAAAACAGAACAGATTTCAGTTGCAAGAAATTGCATGCGCAATGTAGATAAAATGTTCAGGCGGAAGAGCACAAAGAATGTTGATACGAGATTGTTCCTTCACAGTTGGAGATTACCTTCACGGCTACATTGAAACATATACAAATTCCTAAACTTTCTTCCTCCATATGCTGGGCATACATAAAGTCCCAAGTGAAGAAAATCTTCAATTAGCATGAAATTTACTTGTGACTGAAAATTGAGGCATTGTTTATATGCAATACATCTTGTGATTCTTAGAATATAGGATTGTTTATATGCAATACATCTTGTGATTCGTGAAAAGGAACAATGTGGTTGTTTCGGGATGGTGCGTGTCCATTTCCTTTAAAACGTTAAATGGAGCATAATACCTTGCACTTGATGTTACCCTACTTGGAAGGCTCAAAACTCGCAAGCTCTATCTTCCTAAGCTCTCCTTGGGATGCTGGAGAGGTGCTGGAGAGGGAATTTGGTACAATTTGTTTTTGTTTTTAGTTATGTTTTTAAAGTGTTTTTTTATGGTTTTAATATGTAATAAATAAATAAATAAATCTAAAAAAATTATTCTAATATATTTTGAAGTAAAAAATTATTTTAGAAAGAATCTGAATGCAATATTTTTTAATAATCATAATCATACATTTATTATATTTTACAACACAACCTCCATTGAAGAGGTTGATGTCAGTGAGGTGATGAAGAGGGTGTACAAAAGTAGTTGTATTTGTTTTTTAAAATATTTTTTATTTATAAATATATTAAAATAATATATTTTTATTTTTAAAAATTTATTTTTAATATTAGTATATCAAATTACTTTAAAAATATTATTGATTTGAAGTAAAGAAAAAAATAAAATAAAATTTTAATTTTTTTAAATATAAAAATAAATAGGCTTGAAAAAACAAAAAATAGACGAACCTGAATAGACCAGAACATTCATAAGAAAATCTTTTCTCACTGCTTGGCATTACAATTAAAGTTCGGCTGACAGGCTTCTGAGCACGCTCATGTCGCAACCAGTCCCTGAAACAGCTAGGTATTTGCTAAGACACAGTGGATGGATAAGATCAGCTCATCTGCTCCCGCCCATGCACACACTGATTTTCAATCTTAAACCAGTGGAAAAGCAATGAAACTCTCCTGCAAGATTTTTTTTCCCTTCTCAAATAGAATCATTCAGAAGCAATACAAGTCTGGTGGTCCTATATGTCATACGACAAGCTTTTTTAATAAGACTGCAGGCAAGCATCTAGGCTCCCCTGAATCAGCAGTCCAGAGAGAACCCACAGCTCAGAATGGTTCTTGATTGAATTGGCTGCTGAACAAATGCTAATGGACTGGAGGAAAAATCACTGCAATTGGCGCCTTTGTCACCAGTAATTCTCTTCTACAAGGTCCGAAAACTCAAGTTCAAACTTTAGCGGCTGGATGGACATGTTTGTCATCAACTCTTAATCAGGAGCTCGAATTGATCTGCAACAGAACCAAAAAGAGAATAATCAACAGTCATGAGAAACAGAAGAGAGACAGTAAGCACGCAAGAGATAGCATGAACTAAAAATCGTCTTCTGTTATGCCAGATTCTTGGAGGGACTTCAGAACAAGCCTTTTCAGTTTCCTCATCTTCAGAACTTCTTTCTGTGTCATGCATAAGAAACCGAAATCTTAAATGTTAGCATGAGGACGATATTGGAGAAAGACTCGTCGCATAGCCAATTAAAAGATGAGTGTGATAAAATTTATGCATTTGATCTTGAACTAGATAGTTTCAAGGATGCATTCAGATTTCAAGGCTGATCCAATTAACTTCATCCACTTTATCATCTTCTTGCTTAGGGCTAGGATCTACTGCATTGTCATTCATGAGTCAATATTTGTTGTGCTTTAAAAAGCCCAGACCCATAATAGAATAATAATCCAATTGAGTGTGGGTACGACAAGCAACTATATCTTATATGCTTCGATTAGCCGAGAGCCTAAGGAGTTCTAAAAAATTACTTGAACAAATATATTCGAGTTTAGCTGCGAGTTGGGCTCAAGTTACTATAGTTTTGATGAGTTGCGAGGCCTAATATATTTTAATTCAGTTTTGAATTGAACCCAAGACACCGGGAATCTAACGAGTTACTAGATCTAATTTATTTGAATTCACTTATGAGTTGAGCCTAACACGCCGTGAATCTGACATCTTACCAAACTTAACATATTTAGATTTAGTTATGAGCTAAGTTCAAGGTACGTGGGTGTTGCAAGTTGCAAGATCTAGTATTCTTCGGCTTAGCCATAAGCTAAGCTCAATGTATCGTAGGTCTAATGAACTAAGAAATCTATCTCCTCCTAGGTTTGACCACACGCCAGACCTAATTGGTCTTAGAAATCCGTATTATGACTATAAGGTTCTAAATATTATTAACATTACCTATTTATGTAAGGAATAATCATCTCCCTATACTTATAGTTGTATAAAAGGTCTCTCAAGAACCTAATATATTTTCATCTCATTAATACTTATTAATGATGTACAAGAGATGTTTATTTCTAATTAATGATATATAAGATATCTTTATCCCTTATTAATTTTATCTAGCGAAAATAACTCTCTAGTTCTTTTACTGTACTAAAATGACAAGGTTTAGGGAGTATAAATACCCCTCAACCACCTAGATAAAGGGTTAGTTTTTTCTTACTCTCCAAGCTCATATATCTTAATTCTTAGAGCGTTAATCACACAACAACTAAAACAAACACTCTTGTTCTTGTAATTTAAAGCTCTTTCTTTCATTTATTATCATTCTCATTTAAAGTTACTGACTTTATCATCGAAAGATCCTTATATCCCATTAATAGGGACTGTGTTTTATAGGTATTAGGACTTCATCCATTGGTTTTGCACTTCTTGGTGAAGGAGAAGGAAATATTAACATTAAGATTTCATTAACACTATCTAAACACCAAATAGCCTCATTCCTGAACATATTGGATTTTGAGGCATCATTAATTGACATTGTATATGGGAATAAATAAAAAAAATCATCAATAATTCTTCAAAAATGATTTATTGACATCCTTACTCATCATTAATGACAAACAATCAAGACATTCATAGAATACAATGTATTATAGATCTTCTTACTATAATAGATACTCCTGCCCAGCCAACCTTCCAACACCTTATTAACCAGATGCAACCCCTCACCGAAGTACTGTTGAAAAACCATTAAAAAAAACTTTAACTTAACAAGTCGTTGCACCACCTCAATAAGCTGCTGCATCAAGGGAATTAATCTTAACCTAAAAAAGATTCAAGTTATTCTTGACTAATTTCTTGGTCAGTGAAGGAGGGTCAACACCTTAAAGGGAGATTGGTTGCCCTTAATAGATTCATGGCTCGTCTAGGGGAGCATATTTTATCTTTCTTCAAAACTTTGAAAAACATATCCAATTATGAGAGGACTCTATATTGTCAGAAGGATTTTGAGGAGCTTAAAGTTCATTTTAACCCTTCAAGATATTGTCTAAGTCTAGGGAGAGTGAACTTTTTTTTTTTTTAATTTAGAAGTGTCAAACTCAGTAATGAGGTGATGTTCTGGTTAAAAAGTATGAGGGAATACAATGTCCAATTTATTACTCAATGTTGAAACGATATATATATATATATATATATATATATATATATATATATATATATATATATATATATATATATATATATATATATATATATATATATATGGAGAAAATAGCCCTTGTTCTAGTGAGTGCTTTATGAAGCTAAAACCATACTTTCAAGCTTATCAATGTCATAGTTTTGATAAATCAACCTCTATGATAGATACTCCATAAGCTAGAGATATTTGGATGCCTAGTTAGACAGGCTATTGAATTGGGAGGGTTTGGACTTCAATATAGAACTTGACTAGCTATAAAGGTCAAGTCTTGACAAATTTCATTACTGAATGCTCTTTTAAAAGTCTTATGGATACATTTGGATCCTTATCTTCCATTATAACTTCATCAGCTGAACTAGAGGCTCTAGTAGAACAACCTTTGATAATGGCTCTTGCTATTCAAACTATATAAATAGGTTTCTACTAGCCAATAATTCTCCATGATGCCATAAACTTGGTGAAGAAATGTGATCAATGTTATAAGTTTTCTTCAGTCTCCCATTAGCCATCTGCAGAGATGATCACTATAACTTTCCGTTAGCTCTTTTTTTAATAAGGAATGGAAATCGTAGGTCCATTTCTTAAGGCCACGCATAAAAGATAATTTGTCCTAGTAGCTATTGATTATTTCACTAAATAGGTTAAAGGAGAAGCCTTAGCAAATATTACTACTAACAAAGTGCTTTCATTCTTCTAGAAGAATATTATATGTTGATTTGGACTTCCCAAAGGTTGGATACATGATAATATGATATAATTTGACAATCATAAGATGAGAGAGTATTGTGAAAGGCTTTATATTGATCATAGGTTCTCCTTTATGTCACATCCTTAAACCAATGGTCAAGTTGAACTGACTAGTAAAGTCTTATTTAGTGGACTCAAGAAAAATATAAAATAAGCCAACTCAGAATGGGCAAAACTATTAAATGAAATCTTATAGGCTTATATATGAAACTTATTTTCTCCTTATATATGAAACTAAAATAACTCAAAAAACATCCATTAATAAAACTTATTTTCTCCTTATATATGAAACTAAAGCCATGATTCCATCAGAGATTGGATGTCGAAGCCACCAGATGGTTTAGTATATCACAAAAGTTAGTGAACAAGGTCTTAGGACTAATCTGGATTAAAAAAAAAACCTTATTTAACTACTACAATTAAAAGTGAAACCTATCAACTTAGAATTACATGGTATTATAATGTTAGGGTCAAAAATAAAAGATTCAAGTTTAGAAATTTGGTCATAAGAAAGTTAAAGGCTACATGCAATAAAAAAAAGTTAGCCATCTAATTAATTAGACACCATCAATAATTTTAGATTTTAGCCTATAAAAACAGGTATATAGAATTTATTTAGATCTTTGATTTTTAGATCAAGATCCATGCTTTTACATTCTTTCTTTGTATTTTATTAATATTCAAGTTTTATTTCATGTTATCATTAATATCTTATTTATAATTATCATCTTTTTTATTAGCATACTAAGACAATTTTTATCATAGTTATGTTTTTATCTTATTTATTTAT
>NW_011500459.1:19148-32170 GCF_000495115.2 Populus euphratica | reverse complement strand
AAACCATGATAAAAATGCACTTTTAAGTACTAATCACTTAGTTAAGTTTATTTTTACCAAGGTAAAAAAGGTTAAACTAATGATATAAGAATAAATATAGTACAAACTCAACATGAACTTTAATGTTTAAATTCAAGTTTGTTGTTAACATATGTTATAATTTTTGTCTTAATTGAACAAAATAAGCTCTTGTTAAATGTTGAGTCTTAATTTGTGGTGTACAATCCTTGGCACAACAAATTATTCATTCTTTTATAACCTATTACATAGAGAGCCAACACTTATGCCATGAAAGGATCTTGATTTGCTGTTGATATAAGTTAGCATAATGAATACTTGACAATATTTACAAGTGTTTGCGTTACTCAAATAAAGTAATTAAAGATAATTCAGATGACATGTTAATGACTTAAAATGAGCTATTAATGATAAATTATCTGCTTTGAACCTTCTTTGTGTGTGGTTTTCAATTAAGTAATAAAAAGAGTTTTGATTATACTTATTTGAAATGCTATTAGTGAATCCTCTAATCTTGACAATTATTTTTATCTATGTTAAATGTTTACATTAATATCACATATTTTAGCTATCTTTAACTTTGTTTGTTTAATTATTTGTGATTTTGTATCCTTAACCTTTCTATGAATTGACCTCGGTTTTGTCGGGTTATTTATTACCTTGACACTCTTGCATTTTAGAAAAGATATCAATTATTTGATCATGTCAATTTTTTAGCATTGTTGCCTGAAAGATAAGCTAGTGTACAAAATATAAATTTTATTGTTTCTTTTTCTTTTCACTTTTATTTTTTTAAAATTTTCTTTTCTTTCCTTTATATACTTGCATACAAATTTATCATAGTTGAAGAAGATAACCAATCACTTCACAATAATAATCATTGTCTTAGAAAGATGATTTTTGGAACATATGTGTTCCATTACCTAATATAATTATGAACAATACTATTTTCTCAACATCACAATATCAAGAAAAGATGTTCATGATGTTGAAACAAATAAAAATTCTAGTAAATCATATCTAGGTGTAAGTATATTGTAAATAAAAGGATTATTAATATAAAATGATCAATATAATCCAAATACTAAGCTTTGTGTTTATACTAGAAGAAGAAATCATATAAAAAGTAAAGCCTTGCCTATCATCCTAACAAAAGATCAACCAAATTCTTTGAGAAATGATCCCAAGAATATGCCAAATATTCCTATTTTTATTGTCCCTTATAATAATTAGCCTATAGAAATTGACATTCTTATAGTTATTAGAAAAGTAGTTTGATTATATACTAACCATTCTATTACCAAATATTTATATTACTAAAAACTTTCTAATAATCATAGAGCTTTTATCTCTAATATATCTCAATTATTTATTCCAAGAAATATTTAGGAAGTTGTGGATGATCTAAATTGGAGGTTAGTAGTTATGAAAAAAAAAAATCAACGTTTCAAATAGAGAAGGCACATAGGAAGTAGTTGACTTTCCAAAGAAAAATAAAAAAATTCAGGAGCAAATGGGTTGTATAGTTAAATGCAAAACAAGTGGATGCATACAAAGGTACAAGGCAAGGTTTATGGCATAAGGCTCTACACAAACATACATCATTGATTATCCAGATATATTTGCTTTAATAGCCAAAATAAACTCAATTCAGGTATTATTATTTTAGTAAATTTTAAATGGTCCTTAAATTAGTTGGATGCTAAAAAAATTTGTAAATAGATACTTGGAAGATGAAGTTTTTATAAGCATACCACCTAGATTTGATGAGGGAATTAGAAAATATAAAGCCTACATACTAAAAAAGCTTTTATATGACCTCAAATAGTCTTCTAGAGTATAGCTGTAAAATATCATGGTTACTATCAAAGTCAAGAAAATTACACAACATTCAAGAGAATGCAAAATTACTATCTTGATTATTTATGTAAATGACATAATCCTAACAAGATATGACAATGTCGAGCCAGAAAGACTTAAAATAAAAAAAAGACTTGTTGAAGATTTTATGAACAAAGATTTGGGTGCTTTAAAGCATTTCCTTGGAGTGGAGTTTTTAAGGTTCAAGGATGGTAAATTTTCTCTCAATTAAAACATGCACTCGATTTACTTGGTGAAATAGGATTGTTCAGATGCAAAGTAGCTGAAAGCCAAATTGAAGTTCTAACATGTCACAACTGAAAAGGTGGTAAATCGAGAGAAATACCAAAGAGTTGTAGGTAAATTAATTTATTTAGCCCATACACTCCCATATATAGCCTTTGTAGTAAATATGGTCATCCAACTCATGCATTCACCTGGTATGTAATACTTTAATGCCATTAATAGAATCTTAAGGTACTTAAAAGGGATTCGTAGAAGAGGTTTGTTATTTAAAAATATGAACATTTATAGTTTGAAGTCTACATCAATACATATTAGGTTGGAAGTTTAACTAATAAAAGATCAATTTTTGTTTATTATGCCTATATTAAAGGGAATTTAGTTACTCGGTGAAGTAAAAAGAAAAATGTTATGGCAAGTAGTAATGCATAAGCTAGGTTTAGAGCAATTGCATAAAAAAATTATGATTTTGTGTTGATTAAAAGCCTTTTAAAAGACATGCAAATTCTTAACTCCTTACCTACAAAGGCACATGGTGACAATAAGATAGCTATCTCAATTGATCAATTCAATTTTCCATGATAGAATAAAACATGTTGAAGTTGATAAATAATTAAAAAAAAAAAGATTAGTAGTTGAATGATCCACATGCCATATGTTCCAACCTCTGAGTAAGTTATTGATATACTTATAAAGGGACTTCATAAGAAACAATTTGACTACTTGATTAACAAGTTGACAATGAAAGATATCTTTTAGCTAGCTTGATGAATAGTATTGTAACATAAAAGATTTTATATTAGGTTATTTATAAATTAGAAAATAGATTTGTTATTAATCAACTCCTATAAAATAAAAGTCACTCCTAATTAGGATATATGATTTTATTTAGTTTCTGATTTCATGCTTTGTATTCTTCTTTAAACAAAATCCTTGTACAAACTATTTTTTATTAGGTCAATAAACTGATTTCCAAAGAATTGTTTCTGTCTTTAGTTGTATTGTAAAATTAGTATTACAAAGTCATGTAAGAGTTTTGTGACTAAAGGAGGAAACTTATAGTAATAAAATCTCTTATCATATTATGTCATTAATATTTTAAAATACCATATTGTGTATGAATAAATCTAATATGAAAATAAATATATTTTCATTAATAAAGTTTATCCAAACCAATCAGTGTTTTAACATCAATCATGAATGATTTTTAATATAAAAAGATTATTTTAAATCATACATAATAATAACATAATTTTTAAAAAATCATAAAATAAAAAAATAGATATAGAAGATTCAAACAGAATAGAGAAACTATATCTAGGGATTAAAATAAATTAGTTAAATTGTACAATGTTTATAGATTTAATAAATATAATTACATTACAAATTACAAAAAACAAAACAAAAAAACAATAGAAAAAAACATTGTGGATGCAAAGACCTTTTCATTATGAATTTACATAGTGAAACCCAACTATTCCACTTCCTTTTTCTCTTTTTATGATCTTTGGCTATATGGATGAATAGAATACCATGTTTTCTCACCTTTTTTTTTTATCATCTTTTCCTCTCTCCCATTAATATCTACCATAACATTATTATTTCTTATTTCTTATTTCTTTCTCCTTTCACGTCGGACTTGCTCTATCTTTACCATACATACATCAGTGTAAGGATGGTGATGGCCATAAGATAAAGCTTTCAGGTACTAGTTTGATTATAGAGGTTAGGTATTTTAGTTTGGAGATAGAGTGTTGGATAAAATATCTATTGGTGGGTGGCTTTTATTTTCTTTGAAAGAAATAGACACTCTCTCTCTCTACCATATAAAAAACAAACTGGGCTTTGCTTTTTTTTATAAAAAAAAATTTTCATGACATTTCTTTTAGTTTTCTCTCATGATCTTACTTAGTTTTCCTTTATTTTCCTTTTAGGTTTTCACTTTTATGTCATTGTTCATTGATGATTTTGTGTTGATGTTTTTTTTTTTTAATGTTTTTCTTTGCAATGTATATTTTTGCATCTTGGATTAGATAGTTTTTGCTTTGTCAACTCTAGTAGTTTTTCATGAGCACCTTTCTCCTATTATTGATTTTGATTTGGTTGTTTCTTTTCTTTTCCTTATTCTTATGTCATCATTGCATAACATAGCTTTATGTTTTATCCCATGATACATTGTTTTTCTCTAATCTTATAAACAAATTTGCTCAAGCTACCTCACTATTTTTTATGATTGTAATGGTTTTTTTGTCAGTGTTGGCACCCTTTTCTGGCTTTACTCTCTATGTTTTGATTGTTTGTTGCATTTTTTTTGGTGAGCAATTACATACCCAATGTTTTGCATGCTTAACCCAGCTTGGCTTAAGCTTGGGGTCTGGGCTTGGTTTGAGTTTGGATTTCTTGTAAAATAGTTTTTTAGGCTATAAGAAATTATTTTTTGCAAGCTTATTTTTGGGCTTGGGTTTGGTCCAATAAAAATTATTATTTCTAGTTCATTGTCTTGTCCAACCCATGAATCATGTCTAATCAATTTCTTTAATTTTTTTTCAAAATTAGAACTTGGATAATTTTTCTAGTTCTTTAAAGCTAGAACTATCAAATTTAATTCATGTTTTATTATGGGTAATCAAAGTTAGTAAACAAAGAAGTTTATTATAGTATTTTTAAGAATTGGTTCTTATATGTTTTGCCTTCAAAAATTCACTTCAAAAATAATATTGGAGGAACAGTTTGCTGCAATGTTTTTATAGATTTTCTACACTCTTCCTCACCTCATGTGCTAGTATTTTCTTCAAAGCTTTGAGCTTTTTGTTCTTAATCTAGAGATACTTGAGTCTGATATTTTTGGTTCATTGATCTTATTTAGAAGTGTATCTAAATAAGATGATATTGTTGAAATTTTAGGAGGCTTTTTGTAAACATTCTAGATGCACGAAGTGAGGATCAAGAAAGACTTAAGAACAAAAGATCCATTATTAACAGTAATAAAAGCTTTATTATTTTTAAAATATTTCAATAAGTATCCTTCTTTATTTTGTTTCAAATATTAATATTTTAAATTATTCGCATACATACTAGTATTGTTATCCATTTTTAGTCTTTGATTGCATGTTTGTCATGACACACACACACACACAAATTTACAATCTACACTTGTATATTCTTTATTTGGATATCTAATTTAATTAGAATATTCTATTATGATAAACTAAACAATCCATAATCACTACACTAATTAATCCTCTAATATTTTTTTTTGACAATGACATGATCAAAATATTGATATCTTCTCCCAATTGCAGGAGTGTCGAAGTAATAAATACCCGGCAAGCCGAGGGTCGAACCATAGGGAAGTTAATTGTATAAATTATAAATAACAATAATACAACAACAACAATAATAACAGTAGTAGTAGTAATAAAGAAAAGAGAAGAAGTTGATGAGAACTGTTTCACCACTTTTTATGATCGGCTTGTTTTAACTCGCAAGTGCATGAGTGTGCAATGTAGCAATTAACTCAGTAAGATCGAGGTCATATCCACAGAGAGCTAGATTTGAAAAATAAGCTAGGTAACAAAAAAAACTCAAGAGAAATTAAATTAACAATAACTTGGTTGAAAATAATTGATGGATTTGTTTTCAAAGATGAAAACGTGTAAATAGATTTTAAATGACCAGAAAAAGTAATTCTTGGTCCAAATCAATTTTAATGATGATGTATTGGTGATTCCTTCAAGATATATAAGATAACTCAACCTAATATCAACGATGGTGATATTAGATCAGAAGATATTACAATGAAGTTTAAAAAAATGAAGATTGATTATTGCTTAAGAATGAACAAGTATTTTCATATTAAGTAAGACATTGAATCAAGCAATCTCTATACCAAAACTAAAGTTTGTGCATAAAAATTCAAGATTATAAAATTACCTAAATGATTTCTAAAATTTATTTGCAATAATAAAACATTCATGAAGAAAATGAGAAGATAAACATTAAGATTCATTCATATCGTAAAGAACTCACCTCAACCACCATCATCCTTGATTTGGATCCAAGAAAGAGATTAGCCAACCATGATTATATATAAGAACACTTTAATAAACATGAAATAACTTGAATCAAAATGAAACAATAAGTTTTACAAGTTAAAGAACTAAAATCTACAAAGAAGAATACAATACAATTTTAGTAAAAATTCGGACACAAATATGATACTAACTTTAGACAGCAATTTAAACCCTCCTAGAAGCCTTTTTTCGAGATGTCTATTAGAGACATATTTATAGGATATTTTTTCACCTTTCCAGATCATTAAAGAACAGTTCATTTGGACACCTGAGTCAAACGTTATGGGCAAAACACCAAAAGGTGTTCTGAAAAATCAAATTAGGCCAGCTTTGTGACCATTTTGGTGCATGTTTTTCTTCCACATTTATGAGCTGTTTCTTTCTTCTTTTTGACCTAAAATAATGTAACAATATCCCCTCCAGCGTTTCATCCATGTGCTTGCTTTCTTGGATCAATGGATTACCTAAAATAAATCAATTGTTATTTGTTGTGTGGGCATATAAGATCATGGATTGTGCTTGGGCTGATTTGAAGGTTGATTTGGGCTGATTTGAGGCTGAATTTAAGCATCAAATAAAGATATAAATGTACCTATTATTTGGGTTAAGATTGACATTGAGACCTTGAGTGTTTAATGGTTGAAGTTTGCACACAACATAAGGCAAGTTTGGGCTTGAAATAAATCATATGATATTCTTTTCTAGAATTGGAATAGAATTGATTTTTGGGCAAATTTGGAACACTTATTTGAACCAAGATTTGCTTCAATCTTTAACTAAATATCTTTTCAATTCTTTGTTCTGAATTGTAACGTTGAATGTTCTGAATTAATTCATTGAAGCTCCAAAAACCTATCGAAACATTAAAAGAAACTTCATTACTAAAATGCACATCAATTATTATAAAAAAACCAAATAAAAATAATAAATGCATATGTAAAATAAGAGATTTAATGACACTTTTAATGCACAATCAAGAACTTTAGATAAAAGATCAATGTGAGGATGAAACAATGATAAAAACAAATGTCAAGGTTAGAAGATCTACTAATGATATTTTAAACAAGTATAGTATAAACTCTTTTTATTACTCAACTGGAAACTACACATACAGAAGTTTCCAATCAGATTATAAATGGTTAACATGATAACATTAATTATCTTATTCAAATAATGCTAACACTTGTAAATGCTATCAGACATTCATGATTATAACTTATATTAACAACAAATCAAGTACCTTTCATATTACAAGTATCGATTACACCATATGGTTGGACTATAAAAGTGTCAAGTATTTATTGTACCAAGTGTTATACAATATAAATCTAGATTAACATTTAACAAGCAAAGTATTAAGAGTGAATAAGATAACAAATACAAAACATGTTAGTATCAAACATTAAATTCCATATTAAGTTTGCATTATACTTATTCTTACACTATAGTATCAAACATTAAAGTCCATATTAAGTTTACACTATACTTATTCTTACACCATTAGTGTAACCTTTTTATCTTGACATAGTAAACTTAACTAAACATAATAAAAGAGAGAAATATAAATAAACAAGATAAGAACATAAATAAGATAAAAGTTAACCAAGTAAAGAAAAGGAAATGAGAAGCATAAATAAGAGATTAATATAAGTAAAACTTAAGCATTATAATAAAGAGAGAGAGAAAGTAAGAGTATGATCTTGATCTGAAAACCAAGATGTCTAAATGCATGACAAATGCCTCCTTTTATAGGCCAAATTAAGAACTATTGATTTGATGACTAATTGATGAGTGGGTGGCCAACTCTTAACTTGGTGACAATTCTTATCTTCTTGTCTCCCAAAAATATCATTAATAATGTTATAATTTGAACCATCTTTACTTATGAAAGTTCTAAGAAATTGTCTCAACTTTCCAGGAAAACAAATTGAGGTCATTTCAACTTCTAGAACTCGAGATATGGGTTAAATACTGAATAATGTCTAGGCTACAAGACAGATTTGGACTTCTATATTGTTGCTAAAATTTGGACTTCCAAACAACATAATTGAGTCTTTCCTCCCATGAAAGTTTTAGGTCTATGTCTTAACTTTCCATCTATATAAAGCAGACCTAAATTTGAGATTTACAAGTCTAGTTATGACCTAATTACTGAACAATACTCCAGTTTGTACTGCACCAGCATCTCTATTCCAAGTTTGGCCCTCTCTTTGTCATTTTAATTTCAATACTTCAACTCATCAATCAATCCTTTTGTTTATATGATAGGCCTAGGATGAACATTTACCATAAATTAAAGGTATCTTATGGTATCAGACTTGTTATTATAAAACATGTTTTAGTTAAGGAGTTATTGATACTTCAAATGCAAAATAATGATATAAAACCTTGATAAAAATACACTTTTAATTACTAATCATACCTCCCAACTAGTTAATTACTAGTTCCTAGTAATCAAAGCATTAAAATAGAAAAATAATTTACAAATTCCACAAAGCAAAGCATTCATCATTCAACTTCTATTAATCTATCCAGATAAACAAACTCTCATTAAATTTATATATCTGCTCAATACCTCTTAAACAAGATATTAATAAACCTTTCTTTTATGCTCAATATATCAACACATAGTTATGAGGCTTTAATTGAAAGAAAATAGAATTTTTGTTCTAATGTTTAAGGTTAACTTCATTGGGTTAAGATTATTATCTTTTTCTTTTCTTTTTTTATTAATATACATTTAACTTAAAAACACAATGCATCTTTAACCCATGTAATGAGCTTTGGCTAATGACTCTCAGACCAGTTGGTCTTAGGGCATTAGGTGTTAAGATACCCCTTTGAGCTTAGTAACTTGGGTTGCAGATACTAATACATAGATAATTCAATATTTGATTCTGTTAAGCTTTTCTCCTCAACCCATGTAACAAGCATTGGGCCAATAGCTCCCAATACAGTTGACTTTAGGGTATTAGGTGTTAAAACACCTCTTCGGGCTTAATTACTTAGGTTGGGGAGGCTACGAAACCAAACTTATCCACGTTTTTATTATCATCCTTTTTTTTTTTTGCAATTTGTATACTATCCTTTTTCTTTAGTTGTTACCTTTTACAAAAGAACATAAATAATGTAATAATCCAATATGTAATCCATAATCATATGTTAAAATGTGCGTGTGAAAATGAAAGTTTAAGAATACTTGTTAAATGCGTATATGAATAAAATTAAGTGATAACAATGCGAGAGTTTGTAAATCTAAATATTTCAAGATGTATTCTGATAAACCTTGTTAAGAATGTTTACTAAGATGCGTCTCAAGAGTCATTTTAACAAAAAAACTCATTTACTCTGTCATTCTAGTAATAACAATTTTGCAAATGGTTTATGAAATAAAAAACATAATTAGTTTTTTTTATATACATATCAACTACTACCCTTTCTCCCCAACCAAAACGAGACATTGTCCTTAATGTCTTAAGGTAGAAAGATAGAGTATAAAAGACATCACCTGAAATACCAAACACTGACAAACCTAAAACACATTTAAAAAAATATAAGAAATAAAAAAATAAAATAATATACTATTAAAAAAATCAAAAGAGATAAGGATTCATAAACGAAGGCTCAAATCCAATCTAAGCCTTTTACAGCTTTTCTTAATTGACCAATTTATGCTATTCCTTGAGGGATCAATTATAAGAGTAAAATATTATAGTTAGTCAATCAATTATTTAGTAGTAGCAGTAAAGATTATGATTTTTCATACCAAAGATGTTAGAAATTCTTGTTCCACAGCATGATCAAGAAAAGACAACAATTTATCATAAAATCATTAACATTTAACAAACCTATGGGTTTATGGTGAATGTGCAGTTGGGCCTAAGAGGTAATATGAAAGATCTTTTCCAATGTGCTCAGACCACCTGATAAGGCAATGAAGGCATCAACGTATTTAAACATTGCATTCATTCGATTAGATATTGTGGAGACCTGTAATTCATCTCCAATTGTTTTTTTAATGATGTTTCCTTGTGCTAAAGCTTTGGGGATAACCCTCATAACTGGACTACCTCTTAAAAATACAGCTATTGATACTCTCTCCATTAACCTAAAGCTACTTCTCTTATACACTAAATGAATCTTTGTCTTAGCTAGTACCTGACCAAGATAATTTGCTGATTCTAAAAACTCTATTTCTTTCCCATGACTGGATCTACTAAAAACATAAACATTTCTTATATGATGACTTAAGAAACCTGCCATTTCTACACACACCTATATCTGTTAAATGTATGGGTTGAGTAGAAATGAAGGGAAGGAAGAAAATATTTTATAGATGAGAAATTGAAAATGCAATTATATCACTATATATAGACCAGCTAAAGTCTCACTCATTATCTCTTTTTTTAAAAAAAAACATGTGTATCTACAAGTAGTTGTGATTGTGGCTCATATTTTTCCTTGGTTTTACGTCTAAAAACGGCTTAAACGCGCCCTCTATAGGTCCGAGATATGCTTCCCATCTAGTTTTCTTAGAAACTAGCAAACATGGTCTTTTTTTAGTCAGATTCCCAAGACTATGTCAAGCATGTTCTTTATGAAACTGGGTCCATAAGTCATGAATTGTATGATGCATATCTCTACTATGATGAAACTTAAGAGTCAATAGAAGATTATCTAAAGACTCTCTATATTTTGAAATAAATCCCACCTTTTGACAATTTTCATAGGTTTTGCGTTCATGTAAGTAGTGTCATTAATTTTTTTCACTCTAAGGCATGTGGGAGTCATCTCTCATAAGAGAAAATGACTGCAAAAATCTTACAAAGTGAATTTTACTAGCTCACCATGTTTAAGGATGGACGAGTGAGTAACGTGTAAGAACCTGCCCTTGGGAAAGGAACAACAATTGGAAAAGGCTGCTAATACCCCGTAGGCTAAAGAGCAAAAGGAGGAATCCACCCAAGGAAGGGCTTGTGTTTGATTAGCTAGTTGGTGAGGCAATAGCTTACCAAGGCGATGATCAATAGCTGGTCCGAGAGGATGATCAGCCACACTGGGACTGAGACATGACCTAGACTCCTACAAGAGGCAATAATAGGGAATTTTTTACAATGGGCAAAAGCATGCCACGTGGAGGTAAAAGGCCTACGGGTCGTGTTGAAATAAATCCCACCTTTTGACAATTTTCATAGGTTTTGCGTTCATGTAAGTAGTGTCATTAATTTTTTTCACTCTAAGGCATGTGGGAGTCATCTCTCATAAGAGAAAATGACTGCAAAAATCTTACAAAGTGAATTTTACTAGCTCACCATGTTTAAGGATGGACGAGTGAGTAACGTGTAAGAACCTGCCCTTGGGAAAGGAACAACAATTGGAAAAGGCTGCTAATACCCCGTAGGCTAAAGAGCAAAAGGAGGAATCCACCCAAGGAAGGGCTTGCGTTTGATTAGCTAGTTGGTGAGGCAATAGCTTACCAAGGCGATGATCAATAGCTGGTCCGAGAGGATGATCAGCCACACTGGGACTGAGACATGACCTAGACTCCTACAGGAGGCAATAGTAGGGAATTTTTTACAATGGGCAAAAGCATGCCACGTGGAGGTAAAAGGCCTACGGGTCGTGTTCTTTTCCCAGAGAAGAAGCAATGACGGTTTCCATTGAAATAATCATAGAGAGATTAATTGTATAAATTATAAACAACAATAATACAATTAGTAGTAGTAGTCGTAGTAGTAGTAGTAGTAGTAATAATAGTAGTAGTAATAATAAAGAAGTTGATGAGAACTTGGAAATGGAAGATCAATGTGAGGATCAAATAATGATAAAAATAAAATGTTAAGGTTAGATGATTTACTAGTGATATTTCAAACAAGTATAGTATAAATTCTTTTTGCTACTCAACTAGAAACCACACACAAAAGGAGGTTCCAATGAGATTATATATTGTTAACATGATTACATTAGTTATCTTATTCAATTAATGCTAATACTTGTAAATCTCGTCAAGTATTCATGATTATAACTTATGTTAACAACAAATCATGTTCCTTTCATAGCACATGTGTCAGTTAAACCATATGGCTGGGTTATGAAAGTATTAAATATTTATTGTATTAAGTGTTATACAATATAAATCTAAACTAACCACTTAACAAAAAAAGTATTAAGAGTGAACAAGATAACAAATACAAAACATGTTAATATCAAACATTAAAGTCCATATTGAGTTTACACTATACTTATTCTTACATCATTAGTGTAACCTTTTTTCCTTAACATAATAAACTTAACTAAACATAATAAAAGAAGAAACATAAATAAACAAGATAAGAACATAAATAAAATAAAAGTTAACTAAGTAAAAGAAAGGAAATGAGAAGTATAAATAATAGATTAATATAAATAAAACTTAAGCATTGTAATAAAGAGAGAGAAAGCAAGAGCATGATCTTGATCTGGAAACTAAAATGCTTAAATGCATGACAAATGCCTATTTTTATAGGCCAAAATTAGGAACTATTGATTTAATGACTAATTGATAAATGGATGCAACTCTTGACTTAGTGACAATTCTTAACTTTTTATCTGTCAAAAACGTCATTGATAACATTAGAATTTGAGCCAACCTTCTTCATGAAAGTTATAGAAAATTATCTCAACTTTTCAGAAAAAAAAAATTGAGGTCATTTGGACTTCTAAAACTTGATCTATGGGTTGAACATTGAATAGTGTCTAGGCTGCAGGACAGATTTGGACTTCTACATTGTTGCTAAGTTTTGGACTTCTAAACAGCAAAATTGAGTCTTGCCTTTCCATGAAACTTTA
>NW_011500459.1:0-17727 GCF_000495115.2 Populus euphratica | reverse complement strand
ACTTTTAAAAATGAATTAATCTATTGTTTTTCAAATTCAATCTAAGTAGGATAGAAATTTCAGTTAGGAATATGTACAAATAGAAAAAAAAAAAAAAAAGAAATAAAGAAAAATATGAAATCCGGATACCCTTAACTAAAAAGGTGCAAGAGCTCATGAGAATTATGTTTAAAAGTATTTTTTCCATAAAAATATATTAAAATAATTTTTTATTTTTAAAAATTATTTTTAATATCAACACATTAAAATATTAAAAAATAATTTTAAATTTCTTTAAAAAAAAAAAATTAAAAAAATAAAATTTAAAGCACCATAAAAAAATAGCTAAATCTCCGTTATAAGAAGACCACATCCGAGCAGTAGAATCAAAATTTCGATTTGGCATATTTACAAATAGAAAAGAAGGGAAAAATATATGAAATCTTGATACCCTCGACTAAATCTACGTTATAAGAAGACCACATATACAAGAGAATTATTGCCGATTTATCAGTAAACAATTTTAACTATTACAAGCTAATTTCTTGGCAGGCAAAATGAGTTTCACTCCATATGACAAGTCCTTTAACATTCTATAAATCATGGATTCATATCCGTCAGGACCCGTTCACCCAGCGGAGATTTCTGTGTTCATTGCATTTTCGACCAAAACTGATGATTGGTCATGCTGAGTAGATGCTGGCTGCATTTCTGATTTCTTCTTCTCTTTGAGAATCACCTGCTTAGGCATTACCTCTAGCAGAAAGCTTCCTCCATTCCATGCAGCTGCTGAAACCTTGAGTATTTGGAAGGCCACATGCAATTCATAGGATAAAAAGATGGGAACTGTGAGTGCCATGGTTGCCACAGTAAATATTGCTTGCAACAGAATGTACATCAGCAGACGATTCTGGTCCCCAAGCAAACCACTCAATTGCCACCATATATTATTTGCTTTCTGGGCTTTTTTTGAGAGCTCCCTGACAGACAAAACAGCTATTAGGAGAAAAGTTTTTCAAGCTAACAAGTTATAATTATACGCATGGTAAAAGATAATGCATATAGTTAGACCATGTGCACATATCCATGTTCACAGAGAACTCAGAACCTGTAAGAAGTCATGACTTCAGGATCTCTTAATAGCCTCTGCCTCCGTAGGACATTGACGATAAGGAAATAAAGAGCCTGCCACAGGGTATAAGCAAACAAGGGCACCCAGAACAACCATGTCAAAAGGTAGGATTTGTCTTCCACTCCATATGGCCATGAGATTCTGCGGGAAGTTTCTTTTGGATGCATGGCTTCAAAGGTTGCAGGATTCCACCACCGAATAGTAAAGAAAACTAACCCTGAAAGGAAAACAGCTCATAAATTCTGGAGTTACTAATGATTGACCAAAAAACATTAACTTGGCCCTTCATTTAAAAGGGCTCCATTGGCCACTCCTTGTTGGTTTCCAGGAAAAAATAACAGCTGTTGAGAGCTTGAAATTTCTTTTTTTCATTAGATTTATCAATAGATTGAGGGGCATCGGTTTCAAAACTTTGTACAGGCTAGAATTTTTTGTAAATCATTTCCTATGTTGAGCCAATAACAGAGCACATGGATCCATCAGATAATTAGTTTAGTTGTTTCTTAATCTATAAACCAAGTCACATAGCATAATACAACTTGCAGGGCTTTTTGGACACTCTTAAGTATCAAAATTGTCACTCCATTCGCTTCCAGTTTGGAATTGTCATCCTTACATGTTCTCGGAGCAGCAGGCATTAAAATTAGATAACATAGAGAATTCTTAATTAAAGAACACTTAGAAACCAAATAGATTAACAACGGGATTTTCAAATGCAGCAGTACACTGGATAATGGGAGAGAGATGGTTTTCTGTTATGAAAATATATGCAGAATTTGGTCTTTGAAGTTGTAAAAAGGGTAGATTTAATGGTAGAAATTGGATTCAAAATTTGACTAGAGGAGAGTTCAAAACAAATAGAGGCAGAAAAATCTTGGAAAGTTAATAATCACAAATACATTAGAACTCAGAAGTAGGATGAACAATCCTTCTTTGTGCAGAGTCCAGATTTACTTTCAATTTTTAGCAAATTCAGACATAAACAGTTGTGGCACAAGTCTGATTTGTTTAGGTAACTTACATATATAGGTTCTCTTATGGAGACATTTTCTCAGTGTTCGCAGGTTTAATGGCCCCATGTCCAATTACAATAGACAACTTTTTTATCCTCTAAGAACCCTCATCACCAGTTATTTAGTGTGATATGATTAAGACATGCTACATACTGATTTGACTTTAAATACACAGTCAACACTCAAGTTAGCAAAACCAAACAATGAAGTAATACCTGAAAATAACTGTAAGTTTGCTCTAAAACGAATTGAACAGCAGGACACACAGGATTTAAGTTTATGAATAAGAAAGCAAATTCGAAGTTTCTTGAAAAGCTGGTTTACCTCAAAATTAGTATGAACGCAGAGATCAGCAGCTTATGTAAAATAGGAATACATGCATGGTTTCACTATATTGGGAATAAGGGGTGTCCTATACAAGGCAACCCAGAGAGAAGAAGGACCATCTCACCAGGTAGAAGATGTATTAGGACACTAACAAGTTTGTCAGCAGAACTAAAAACCAAGCTACAACGCCAAACAATCAATGCCCATGCCAATGGTCCCTACAACATTTAAATGAGTGAGAAGAGGATAAAATGAAGCATTCATCAATTAAAAGGTTGAGTTGCCACAAGCATATTTACTTACTTCAGCAAATGAGAAGCAAACCATGAAAAGTTTTTCGTTCTTTGGATATAGAAGAAGGTCGACCAAGAAGATCGTATTGGCATAATAGCAAAAATCCTGAAACCAAAACACTAAAGTCAATTAGTCATTGATGTTCTAGACAACCAAGCACTGACTAGTAAGTAAATAAAACTTAAAAGCAAAGCATTTAGTGACCAGATATCTCAATTTTTTGAAAGCTTTGCAAATCATGCTACTTCAGAAGCATTTCTATTGGCATACTTTAAAAGGGCCCTTGAATTGATGGCATCTTATGTCATGTTAATTCCTTAAAATCTTAACAATCCTATAGTCCCAGCTATACAGGGTTCTGTACAAATTCTGTGACACCATTCTACTCTATCCATCGTCTAGTTCCTCAAACATGTCTTCATAAGCTCTAGGTCACCATAGCAAAGACATGACTGAACATATGGCTCCCTAAAAAAGACCTTCTTGATGTATACCCCGGAAAAATTTTAAATATAGAGGTTCATGTACCTATGAGAAGTTAAAAAAAAAAAAAAAGAGTCAAAAGAACAGCATACCAGAAGATAATAGTGCCATTTCTTGAACCGATAGTATATCCACCGAAGAGGAACAAATGTGAAATAGAAGAAACAATACACATAAGGGATATCTTGTGGCCCTGAACATTTAACAAACAAATCAACAAAGGAATTCTTAAAAACGGTTGACAGTTACAAATTCCATCAATTAAAATGTATATTGTTACTCACTCGCTCCCAAAAGGAAGCAAAAACCCCCGAACCCGAGAACACCGAGAAGATAAGTCACCTACAAAACAAAAGGCAAATCAAGTCCATAACTTTTGTTGCTAAGATGCTCATATAACAGCAAAAGAAAAAAAAAATATATATATATATATAGATAGATAGATAGATAGAAAGACCAGCCAATGTTTATACGAATTCAAAAAACAAAATTTTCATGTTTCAACCAAAAACCAATCATTAAATGAATAAAACAAAGCAAAAACAAAAGGGCTAACCTTATTAATAAACCTTTCATGTTCCTCGGCTTGTTTGGCAATCTTAACAGCCTGTTTAGACAAGATCTGTTTGGTTTGGTTCGCTTGTTTTGACAGCATCTCCTTTGTTTGAGCCATTTTCTACAACAAAAGGAAAGCATGCCCAGGTCGTCAAAATAATCAGAATCACTAAAGCCAACAAGAAAAACAGAGATTTGAATGTTACCTTAGATCGGTCCTTCAGCCTCTGTTTCACCTTTTCGAACGAATCCCCATTTGTTGTGATTATTTCCTCTACAAGCTCTTCGTTGTTTGACATTTTTTTTCCTTTTCTCTTACTGTTTGATTTCTTTCTTTCTTGTTTTCTTTTGTTATTAAGAGAGAGAGACGCAGAGAGAGAGAGATGGCGCTTTCGTTGTTGGTTTTATTTATTTATTTATTTCTTAACAGGCAGATTCTCTTTTATGTTTTTTCTCTCTCTACTTCTTTTTCAATACTGTTTAAAGTATGTTTGGTTTTTAAATAATTTTTATAGTTGTAATTTTTTTAAAAATAAATTAAAAAATATATTTAGTTGTAATTAATTTGTTTTAAATATGTGTTTAATAAAAACTTTGATCAAAATTTGTTTTAGATATATTATAAAAAAGAACTTGTAATTATTTTTAACTGCATTAATTTGTTTTTCATTAACATTAAATTTTAAAAGATACCACATAAATTATAACACTTTTTTTATTATCTCATTAAATTTGCAACAATCTCATTCCAAGCAAATTTCATACACGAAGGCCCATGATTTTCATGGATTTGTGATCGTTAAAATATATCGGTTAAAAAACCCTCGAGAATAAAATTAAAATCACGATCAAATTTTCTAAATACAAAATTTTCTTACGACTTTCTTCTAATATAGTTGTAGAGCCATGAATGCCATTATAATTTAAACTTGCGCTTTGTAAGGAAAAGATAGTGTATTCTATAAAATTCTCCATCATTTTTTCCATATTCCAAATGTATGTTCAATGATACAATGTATTGAAAAATAAACATGATTGAAAATTTCTTCCCATATTCATGGTTGGTCTCACCTATAAAATTCTTAAAAATAATACCTCTCACCTCTATATGGACCTAAAAGTCCGTATTCATTTAAATATTTAGAATCGACTAAATAATACTTCCTTATAATAACATCTAAAAACTTTATTAATTAATTACCAATAATAATAATAAATTACCTTTTCTTGAAATAAATAATATTATATATTTTGGTTTGTTAATACCTTCTGGTGGCTTAGGAAATTTGATGTTAGGATTGTAAATTGCCTCTAAAAAATACCTTCTAGTGGCTTAGGAAATTTAATGTTAGGATTGTAAATTGCCTCTAAAAATATTTGTGTCATGTACACTACCCTCTCATCTAACCCAAACAAAAGTGAATTGCATATCAAAGTCACATGCAACCATAACATTTTGTGTAGGTACATCCTTTTCTATCGATAAATGATATTTAATTTTATAGAGAAACACATGTCCACACATGCATGACATCAATGGCTTTTACACAATTCTAGAACAAAAAACTAAAATGAATAATAACAAGTGAAATAAGATATAATCTAAAATTATCAAAATTCGTAATCCACATAACTACATATAAAAAAACTATGATATTGTTACCTTGAAATGAGGCATATATCTCAGATTATTTGCAATTTTCTATGGTGTGTTTTAAAATTTAGGATCATTGGGTTTAATGATATCTATTACAAGCAAACATATCATGCATAGAACTTTATTAAAATATCTACTAACAGTTTCTCTAGAATATTGAAATATTTCCTGCATTTCCTTGTTTGAAGCACCTAATGATAATGTATATAAAAACATTTTAACCTTCTCAAAATACTCATCCTTCTTAATGCTTTTAACCCATATTGGCTTTTTAATTCTAAGCAAAGACTTTCAAATGTTCTCGTATCCATCCTACATATGTTCACACATCATCTTTAATGTTTATGCAAAATTTCATTCAACCATTGCATTCTGGTATTGTACGAAACCATATATTGTTTCTTATAAACATAATTATTATAGTACAATGCAAGCACTCTAGTTGTGTATAGTATTAGTTTACAATGATCAAACTCTTTTATCCAAAAAGACGAATCATCATTAACATCATCATCATTATTATCATCATCACCATCATTATTGTTACCACTTTCGCCATAGCTAACATAATTGACAACACTATTCATTATACTATCGTAATCCCCATCAAACCATTAAGCATCCATATCTATAATGGCACGTAAAATATTATATTTGTAATAAGCATAAATTACAGTTGAATTTAAAATAATTCATATAATATATAACATTTAATAATTTAATTATATATGGACACTATATTGATTTTAGAATAAAATGAATAGTTTGCTAAATGTTTATGTACAAATGATACATTCGAGAACTGCTAATTATCAATGCAACACCTATTAGGTGTTTAGTGAACAAATGAAACATTAAAAGAATAGGGCAACTACTTCACTTGTATATATATTACTATCCTTGTAACAGACAACAATTATAGTTATAATAGTAACTTTTAACTCATTTTTTTAATCAAACAATGGCTAAAATAATTATTACAATTAACTACATTTAAAGGAGAACTAAAACAACTTCTAAGAACAATGTGTTTGAATATAAAAAAAAAAAATATTTGAAAATAAAACTACAATAACCACTAATACTTGAATGTATATAGAAATGCATACATGTCCACCCATAAGTTGAGTATTAGTTGTTCAAAATGGCTACCTAATATTCAAAGCTATACATGTCCACCCATAAGTTAGAGTATTAGTTATTCAAAATGGCTACCTAATATTCAAAGCTATCAAACAATCAAGCCCCATTATGAAAAAATGAAAACAACAAAACACCTAGCAGTTAAGAAGTTATGACTAATAAATCAATCTAAAACAGGTTGAACAAATTAAAAACCATAGTAGAAAAGAAGGGATACCTTATTGTGTAACAACCTTAAAAGTTGAATCAATTTATCCGTTTAATTTCCACATAAAGGTAAATAGAGCATATTTTTTTGTTTTTTCATTGAGTATATAGAAATTTTGGTAGAGTCTCCCCTATACCAGGAGGTTTCAAGTTATCAATAGTTTACCCTACACACATTTAAAATCATATCCCACCTATAATAACATCCATAATTGGTGCAAATAAACTATTTAATTCATTCGAGAATATACTCAGGACAAATCTTTATACTCAACCTCCATCTCATATCACATGTATAAGTTAGTAATTAAGAGAATCATCCAAGCACTGAAATTTCATATATAAGCACAACACAGTTTAACATTCTAAACATAAGTTAGTACATTCTAATTTTCCAAGCATAGATTGATACATTTAATACTATTCCGTCTAGTACATTCTAATTTTCCAAGCATAGTGACACGACGAAAAGATTGTTGTGTTTAGGTTACATATTTACTACATAACAAAATTACATGAATAATCCCTAAGTTCCTAACTTAAACAAAAACAGATCAAGGAACCTAAATTCTACTCTTGACGTAAATGTGAGGGACCTGCAACATATAAATTTTTCATATAATTAAAAATAACTAAAATACAAATAATTCACGAAAGAAAATTTATACAGTACATCTACCTACTTAAGTCATATGCAATTCAATACACCACTGCCAACCCCTTTTAAGGATCATCCAATTTGTTTCTTTTAACTACTTCTCCCCACATTAGAAAGACTACTGCCGACACTAATGACCTCCATTAGTGTCTTTAGTTGTCCGTTCTAGGTTCAAATAATCAAATTCATGAAAATGCTGACACTAACGTGACCATTGGTGTAATTAACTATTTTTGGACTGAAATAGTTAATCAATGTTCTATGTTACCTTTGGAGGTCCTTGGCTATGCCGATGTCAAGAATTCTTGACATCATTAGTTTTCATCTCGGAAAACTAATCAAGTCCATAAATTTTATTGATATCGACGTCACCCATTGATATCATTAACTATTCTAAACCCGAATAGTTAATCAAATTTTATATTTCTCCTTCCATGTACTGATAATGTCGATGTTAACCAACTTGGCTAACATCATTAGTCTCCCGTATCTGGGATAGGCTAATCAAATTCAAGAAATAGTCATTCTCAAAATTCATTGTTATTGTTCATTTTCTCCAAAAGAACCCATAAATTAAATCTAGTTCTCTGTTTCCATTTTTCCATCATTTAACCTTTCCTCTTCCCTTTTTCTTTTCCTCATCAATAAGCACCAAATTTTTATAGTTCAATAGTTAGTTAAAATAATTATTAACTAGAGGAGATACAGGTATAGAGTAGCTACCTCCTGTAGACGCTCGACTTGCGTTTCTATATTATTGTTGCACTCCTCCCGCAATTCCTCCTAAAACCACAAATACCTATCATTATTCCATATTTCCACATATCACAACATTGCAGCAACAACGGCAATAATATTAATTTCTCTTTTCCCATTCTTTTCTTTCTCACCTATATTCATCATTGCTATCATTTAACATTTTCAGCTCATTGAAAGCCCAAATGGATATTATGAATTCAATTTTGATCACAATTTATTCTTTTTGAAGATCAAAACATGATGTTACACACTTTACGAAGGACAAAAGAAATGAATTATATCCTTAATATGACTAAATTTCATCATTTTATCGACTTGGCTGAATCTGCTAAAAGAGCGACAACTCAATCCCACTTCAGATTTTTATTCATATTTGAAGTTCTAAGACTCCAAATTAGGCGAGGTCATATTCATTAGAAAGCTAACACTCTTTGATACAACTTTTATGAAGGGACCCTCTTGGATTCTATCGTCTTCATAGCCAAATTCCCTTAGGAATCAAGGTGATGAACTTGCCCTGTTTCATCATTGGCCAAATATTTTCAATTTTATCTCCAATCTTACTTCCTCATTAGATACAACTATGCTTTCACCTTATACATGGTAACCCATCTGATTATGACCTCTCAAGGTCATTTGTACCAAGTTAATTAATTAAGCAATCATAAATTCTCCTCCACTCTTCTCTTCTCCTCTAGTGGCTAGTCACCCTGCATTTGTTCTCTCAAAGTTCTCATCTTTTTATTATTCTTACATTTGTTCTCTCTTTATTATTTTTTTTTCTTGCATCCCTCCACATTCAAGACCATTTCTATCACTAAATTATGCTTCAAGAATTACTTAATCCACTAGAATTTCTCTTCCCTCCCTAGTTTAGCTCTTGGCCGAAATATATCTAAGGGAACCAAGGGTTCCCTTTCTCTTTTTTATGCACTCATTTAATCTTTAAGACACATAGACTATTCTAATCCATTTAATTTCAATCATTTCTACATTTTTCTGAAATTTATGTTTAAGAACCCTAATTCTCAATTTAAGAAAATTATGAAACTTCTAATCAAATTGAAGTTCATTTTATAAAAATTGGGATTAGAACTCCTTACTTGGATGAAATATAAACTTTACTTCACAACTTTAAAAGAATCTTAACCTCTTTCTCCTTGCAAATTGCTGGCCACTCTTCCCCCTCTTTTCTTCACAAATTCTTCACTTTTTTTCTTGTTAATTCTCCACCCAAATATGTTTCCTCCAATTAATAGTTCCAACGCTTGTGTGGGTATACTAATTTAGGTGTTTACTTTTAGGTTTGATAAAGAAACAAATCAGAAAGTCCCCCCTCTTCTTGATGTTATCCAGTCGGCCATAAGAGAGAGAAGGAATGGGGTATTTATAGTCTTATTTCTTCTTAATTCCATTTTGGCCCCATCTTTCTCTCTTTTTCTTAATTAAGCCCTTTTTTCCAAAACTAATAAATTTTATCATCATCATTATTATTTTTTTATTTACATTATTTCTGTATTATAAAAAAAATTTAAATTATTATAAATTCTCTTTTTGTTTTTGTATAGTTTGTTCTCAAGTTTCACACATTGTGAAATAATATACATTACAAGAGATTGACATATCTGTATACTTATAATTTATTTCTAAGAAATAAGATTTCAATGGAATGAAGATAACAAAACTAACTAAAAAATGACAAGATGATAATGAGTTTCTAATTAACTATGTCACTGTGTTAGATGACATATCTTTACAATATAATGTGCCTTGTGGAAATGCCTATATAATTGTAAATACTAGCATAACCTGAGTTTCTTATGAAATGTATTATCGGAATTAAATTAACCTAAAAACACAAAACAAATAAAACTAATTTCAATAGATTATGACAATTTACATGAATTGCAACTTAATTGGGGACTTGTTCTCAACATAAATGATGTTAACACAATCATCATTGTTTAATTAGATCATCCGATAATTTGCAGTTATAGTAGGGCTAACAAATATCAATACAATTACTACATAAAAGCATTATAATATCATTACAATATATTAATATAAGACATTGTGTTCACATTTTAGAGAACTTAATAGCAGGTTATTAAGAACTATATAAAGAACATAAAATAAAAAATTCACAGCATGATTTATTCAATGTGAAGTTATCATGCCATTACGATCCTTCTAAGAACACAGTGGTAAACAACAATAATATTGTTTTCCTCTCTAACAAACTATTAAAAAAAATATAACTTATTAACATATGGTTCACACAACATCTTTAATAAAGATAAGATAAATAATAGACAAAAATAATAATTTAAAAAAATTGTAAATAACAACATCACTTAAGAAATTATTGTATGTAAAATTAGGAAACTCAAATGAAAAGATAGAAATTGACCTTTTTTTTCTACTGTTCTGATTGTCGTTCATACATTATTTTCAACCAAAAGTATTTTCTATCAAGATTTTCCACTGCTTTCCACATCTCCCTCTTGCTTCATGCACAGAAGAATTTTGTTGTGAAGTTGTGTATTGGACTTTCAAAGTCAACACCATGTATTGAATAAAACTCTACCATTACCTCCTTAATGCTACACCCTGTCTCGTTTCTTGAAGTCACAATATAATTATTAACTATCAAAACACTCTCAACAAGTCGATCTAGATGTGAGAATAATTTAGCTCCCATTTTAGATCCCTTTTTCTTTTAGGTTGAGGTATGGAGGTTTTAATAGCTTTTCTTTTACCACTACTATGGTTGCTACTGTTATTTGTAACATTATAATCAGCCACCATCCTATTAACATCTTCCATAAAATCAGGAATAACATCCTCCTTCGAACCGCCACTTCCTTCCTCGAGATTTTTGTCTCCATTACTTAAATTTCCCAATCCATCACAACTTTGATCCTCTTTAGAAATCATTCCTTGAGATAGGGCCCATACATGTTATCTAGTTGCGATAATGTTATTGACCATTATGTCATATTTGGCATACAATGTTGGTGACACGACTAAAAGATTGATATCTTCTCCCAAGTGTAGGAGTATCGAAGTAATAAATAACCTGACAAGTCCAAAGTTGAACCATAAGAAGGTTAATTGTATAAATTATAAACAACAACAACAACAACAACAACAATAATAATAAAGAAAAAGAAGAAGAAGAAGAAGTTGATGAGAACTTTGAGATGTAAGATCAATGTAAAGATCAAACAGTAATAAAAACAAATGTCAAGATTAAAGGATCCACTAATGGTATTTCAAATAAGTATAGTATAAACTATTATTATTCAACTGGAAACCACACGCAAAGAAGGTCTCAATCGGATTATAAATTGTTAACATGATTACATTAGTTATCTTATTCAAATAATACTAATACTTGTAAATGTTGTCAAGCATTCATGATTATAACTTATGTTAACAACTGATTAGTACTTAAAAGTGCATTTTTATCAAGGTTTTATATCATCATTTTGCACTTGAAGTATCAAAAACTCTTTAACTAAAGCATGTTTTATAATAACGTATCTAATAAAATAAGATGCCTTTAATTTATGGTAAATGTTCATTTTAAATCCAGGCTTATCATATAAATAAAAGGATTGATTGATGAATTTAAAAACTAAAATTGAAAGGACAAAGAGATGGCCAAACTTAGAAAAGAGATGCCGGTGCAGTCCAAACCAGAACACTATTTGGTAATTGGGTTATATCTGGAGTTGTATATCTCACATTTAGGTCTACTTTATATGGATGGAAAGGTAAGATATAGGCCTACAATTTTCATATGGAGCCCAAGATCTAAAAAGGCCGTTTTCAAGTTCAAATTGGACCAACAACAAAGAAGTCTGAATCTGTCCTCCAGCTCGAGCATTGTTCAGTGTTTAACCCATATCTAGAGTTCTAGAAGTCCAAATGATATGAATTATTTACACATGAAAGCTAAGACAATTTCCTACAACTTTTATGTTTTCAAGTGGTTCCAATTTTGACGTTATCAATGATGTTTTGGGTAGACAAGAAAAAATAAGGATTGTCACCAAATCAAGAGTTGGTCACCCACTCATCAATTAGTCATCGAATCAATAGTTTTCAATTTTGGCCTATAAAAAGAGGCATTTCCCATGCATTTAGGCATCTTGGTTTCCAGATCAAGATCATGCTCTTGCTTTCTCTCTTTGTATTTTTTGTAATGTTTATGCTTTGCTTTCATTAATATCAAGTTTATGCCTTTCATTTCCTTTCATTTGCTTAGTTAACTTTTACCTTATTTATGTTCTTATTTTGTTTATTTATTTTTATTTCTTTCATTATATTTAGCTAAGTTTATTATGTCAAGGTGAAAAGGTTACACTAATGGTGTAAGAATAAGTATAATGTAAACTCAATATGGACTTTAATGTTTAATACTAACATATTTTATATTTGTTATCTTGTTCACTATTTAATACTTTGTTTGTTAAATGACTAATCTAGATTTATGTTGTATAACACTTGGTACAATAAATACTTGGCACTTTCATAGCCAATACTGTATGACATAACTGACACCTTAGTTATGAAAGGAACTTGATTTGTTGTTAACATAAGTTATAATTATGAATGCCTGACGAGATTTACAAGTATTAGCATTAATCAAATAAAATAACTAATGTGATCATGTTAACAATTTATAATCTGATTGGAACCTCCTTTGTGTATGGTTTCGAATTGAATAATAAGAGTTTATACTATACTTGTTTGACATAATATTAGTGAAACCTCTAACCTTGACATTTGTTATTATCATTGTTTAATCCTTACATTAATATTCCATCTCAAAGTTCTCATCTTTTTATTATTCTTCTCCTTCTTTTTCTTTATTAGTATTATTATTATTATTATTATTAGTACTATTATTATTATTGTTGTTGTTGTTGTTGTTGTTGGTATTGTTATTATTGTTATATTATTGTCATCTATAATTTAAACAATTAACCTTCTTATGGTTGAACCTCGATCTTGCTGGGTTATTTATTACTTTGACACTCCTGCACTTGGGAGAAGACATCAATTTTTTAATCGTGTCAAGTTTTTGATGTCGTTGCTGGGGAGGTAAGTTCTTGTGCAAATTGTAGTATTTATTTTATTTTCTCTTGTCACTTTTCTTGTATATAACTTTGTTTCTTTTCTTTTGTTTCCTTTTCTTTTGTTTTCTTTTTCTTTTTATTCTATTCCTACACATGCATGAGAGCGTGGTCACGTACATGAAGTGGCAAACTTTGTAGGGTATCCTGATCATTTTAAGAAAATATGGCCGAAAAAGATAATCAATCACTTTATAATGAGAATAATCATGCTAGAACACTTAGAGACCACATGAATCCCATAAGAACAAGTGTACCATCATGCATGGTTTTTCCTCCTGATGCATCTCATTTTAATTTTAAGCCAGACATTATTCAACTTTTACCTTCTTTTCATGGCTTAGATTTAGAAAATCCATATTTGCATTTAAGAGAATTTTAGGATGTCTGTAACACCTATAATGACTCAAATTGTAGCATGAATACCATCCGATTAAAGTTTTTTCCTTTTTCATTAAAAGATAAAGCTAAAACATGACTATAAAATTTAAAACAAGGATCCATTCGTGCTTTGGATGAAATGCAACAACAGTTTTTAAAGAAGTTTTTTCCATTTCACAGAACAAACTCTTTCAAAAGACAAATCACTACTTTCACTCAAAAACCAGGAGAAATATTTTACCAATGTTGGGATAGGTATCGAGACTTGCTTAATACTTGCCCTCATCATGGTTTTGAAACATGGAGATTGATTTCGTATTTTTATGAAGGGTTAACACCTAGAGATAGGCAAATGATTGAATTGATATGCTATGAAACTTTTGAAGATAAAGACCCTAATGAAGTAATGGAGTACTTAGACTTAGCTGAAAATGCTCAAAATTGAGACACCGAGGGTACTTATGAGGCACCGAGTAAAACTCAACATCATACATCTAGTGGAGGTATGTACAACCTTAGGGAAGATCATGACCTCCAAGCCAAGTTTGTATCTTTAGCTAGAAAAGTCGAGGCACTAGAATTGAAAAAGAGTGGTCAATTCAAATTTGTTGAAAATATTGTGTGTCAAATCTGTGAAACAAATGAACACTCAACCAATAATTGTCCAACCTTGCCTTCTTTTAAAGAAGGCAGTCTTAGGTTAGTGGGAGGTGTGTCAATAACAAATTTTTAGGAGGTAGTCAAGTTTTGGGCGTCGTCTCCAAATCTTTAGCATAAGGGGATATCATTGGAAAAATAATTAGAGAGGAACTACAGGTCTCCATAATGTCTGCTCGAATGAATGCAATGTTCAACCATGTTGATGCCTTGATTGCCTTACCAAGTGGTATGGGCACATTACAAGAGATCTTTCATATTTCCTCTTGGGCCCAACTGCACATTCATCATAAACCCATAGGTCTGTTAAATGTAAATGATTATTATGATAAGTTGTTATCGTTTCTTGATCATGCTGTGGAACAGGAATTTCTAACATCTTCAGCATGACAATTATTGGTTGAGTGTTCATTTGTTTCACATATTTGACACATAATATTTTCAACAGATTTTAACTGACCACTCTTTTTCAATTCTAGTGCCTCAACTTTTCTAGCTAAAGATGCAAACCTCGCTTGAAGGTCATGATCTTCCCTAAGGTTGTACATACCTCCACTAGATGTATGAGGTTGAGTTTTACTCGGTGCCTCATAAGTACCCGCGGTGTTCAAATTTTGAGCATTTTCAGCTAACAAGTCTAAGTACTCCATTACTTCATCAGGGTCTTTATCTTCAAAAGTTTCATTGCACCTCAATTCAATCATTTGCCTATCTTTAGGTGTTAACCCTTCATAAAAATGTGAAACCAATCTCCATGTTTCAAAACCATAATGAGGGCAAGTATTCAGCAAGTCTCAATACCTATCCCAACATTGATAAAATGTTTCTCCTGGTTTTTGAGTGAAAATGGTGATTTATCTTTTGAAAGAGTTTGTTATGTGAGATGGAAAAAACTTATTTAAAAATTGTTGTTGCATTTCATCCCAAGCATGAATGCATCCTAGTCTCAAATTTTATAACCATGTTTTAGCTTTATCTTTTAATGAAAAAAGAAAAAGCTTTAATCTGATGGTGTTCATGCTACAATTTGAGTCATTATAGGTGTTACAAACCTCCTCAAATTCCCTTAAATGCAAACATGGATTTTCTAAATCTAGGTCATGAAAAGAAGGTAAAATTTGAATAATGTCGGGCTTAAAATTAAAATAAGATACATCAAAAAGTTGAATAATGCCTGGTTTAAAATTAAAATGAGATGCATCAGGAGGAAAAACTATGCATGATGGTGCACTTGTTCTTGTGGGATTCATGTGGTCTCTAAGTGTTGTAGCATAGTTATTCTTATTATTCTCATTATGAAGTGATTGATTATCTTCTTCGGCCATATTTTCTGAAAATGATGAGGATACCCTATAAAGTCTACCACTTAATATACATGACCACACTCTTATGCACGTGTAAGAATAGAATAAAAGGAAGAAGAAAAGAAAAGAAGAAGAAACAAGAGAAAAGAAACAAAGTTATATACAAGAAAAGTTAAAAGAGAAAATAAAATAAAAATTATAATTTGTATAGGAACTTACCTTCTCGACAACGGCACCAAAAACTTGACATGACCAAAAGATTGATGTCTTCTCCTAAGTGCAGGAGTGTCAAAGTAATAAATAACCCCGCAAGACCGGGGTCAAACCACAAGGAGGTTTATTGTACAAGTTATAAATAACAATTATAAACAACAACAACAACAACAACAACAGTAACAACAACAACAACAACAATATTAGTAGCAATAATAATAATAATAATAATAGCAGCAGTAGTAGTAGTAATAGTAGTAGTAAAGAGAAAGAAGAAGAAGAAGTTGATGAGAACTTTGAGATGGAAGATTAATGTAAGGATTAAACAATGATAATAACAAATGCCAAGGTTAGAGGTTCCATTAATGGTATGTCAAATAAGTATAGTATAAGCTCTTATTATTCAATTGGAAACCACACATAAATGAGGTTCCAATCAGATTATACATTGTTAACATGATCATATTAGTTATCTTATTTGATTAATGCTAATACTTGTAAATCTCGTCAGGTATTCATGATTATAACTTATGTTAACAACAAATCAAGTTCCTTTCATAGCTCAGGTGTCGGTTATACCATACAGTATAGGCTATGAGAGTGCCAAGTATTTGTTGTGCCAAGTTTTATACAACATAAATATAGATTAGTCATTTAACAAGGAAAGTATTAAAGAGTGAACAAGATAACAAATACAAAACATGTTAGTATCAAACATTAAAGTCCATATTAAGTTTGCACTATTCTTATTCTTACACCATTAGTGTAACCTTTTCACCTTGACATAATAAACTTAGTTAAACATAATAAAAAAAAGAAAAATAAATAAACAAAATAAGAACATAAATAAGATAAAAGTTAACTAAGTAAATGAAAGGAAATGAAAGGCATAAACTTGATATTAATTAAAGCAAAGCATAAACATTATAAAAAATACAAAGAGAAAAAGCAAGAGTATGATCTTGATTTGGAAACTAAGATGCCTAAATACATGGGGAATGCCTCCTTTTATAGGCCAAAATTGGAAACTATTGATTTGATGACTAATTAATAAGTGGGTGACTAACTCTTGACTTGGTGACAATCCTTATCTTCTCTTGTCTGCCCAAAACGTCATTGATAACGTCAAAATTAGAGTCACTTGAAAACATGAAAGTTGTAGGAAAGTGTCTCAGCTTTCTTGTGTAAACAATTCTGGTCATTTGGACTTCTAAAACTCCAGAAATGGGCCAGAACAGTGCTCAGGCTGGAAGACAGATTCAGACTTCTTTGTTATTGCTACAATTTGGACTTGAAAATGACCCTTTTAAGTCTTGGGCACCATATGAAAGTTGTAGACCTATGTCTTACCTTTCCATCCATATAAAGTAGACCTAAATATAAGATCTACAGCTCCAGATATGACCCAATTACCGAACAGTGTTCCAATTTGGATTACACCAACATCTCTTTTCTAAGTTTGACCATCTCTTTGTCCTTTTAATTTCAGTTTTTAAATTCATCAATCAATCCTTTCATTTATGTGATGGGCCTGCATTTCAGTTAAATATTTATCACAAATTAAATGTATCTTATATTATTAGATATATTATTATAAAATATGCTTTAGTTAAGGAGTTATTGATACTTCAAGTACAAAATGATGACATAAAACCTTGATAAAAAATGCACTTTTAAGTACTAATCATAGTATAAACTCAACATGGACCTTAATGTTTGATATTAACACATTTTGTATTTGTTATTTTGTTTACTTTTAATACTTTGCTTGTTAAATGACTAATCTAAATTTATGTTGTATAACAGTTGGGACAATAAATA
>NW_011505593.1:0-3238 GCF_000495115.2 Populus euphratica | reverse complement strand
TTATTGTATCCTATTAAATCAAAGGTTCAGAATTAAACACTATTACATCTAATAGTTAGGATATTTTTGATATTTTTCAAATTATTTTTTTTTAAAATCAATATCTTACTCGCGTAAAGAAAAGTAGAAAAAATATAAATAGTATCTAAATAGTAATAAATAGTAAGCTTTCTCACGTGATGTGCAAAATTTCAATGTTACAGCTGCACCGCCTGTCATCGGCAAAAATCCTCCGCCTACTATGACAAAATTGTATTATTTTTTTATTTTTGTATATATAATAATAATAAATATTTATAGGGGTAAAATTAAAAACTCAAATCAGTATTAGAAAAAGCTCGTTTCAACCACTAAAAATCAATTTTAATTAAAAAAATCTTTATATGGGTTCAACTCGATAGACTGGGTTGTTGACCAAAAATAACAGTTTTAACCAAAAATAGCCCGAAACTCATTTTTTATCCCGGTCAACCGATAAAATGGTGGGACCTGTATTGACTCGGTGGACTCGATTTTGATCGAAAATGATGGTTTTGACCCAAAACAACCTGAAACTCATTTTTCATCCCGGTCAACATGGTGGGACCCGTATTAACCCGGTGGACTCAATTTTGACCGAAAATAATGGTTTTGACCCGAAACGGCCTGAAACTTGTTTTTGATCTCGGTCGACATGGTTTGACCCGTATTAACCTGATGGACTCGGTTTTGATCGAAAAATGCGGTTGACCCGAGAAAAATATATTTTAAACTTTTTCTTATTTTTTTTTATTTTTTTATGAATAATAAAATAAAATAACATTCGAGAAAATTTTAGTGAATCCAAAATTGGGTTACAACAGTTTATATAAAAAGCAATATTATTTAGTAAAGTAAATCCAATATTATTTCACTAAAAAATATTTAAAACCAAAAGCTACATATACTTACGTAGTAAATAGCCAAATTATTATCTCTTAACAAACCTTTGAGTTATTTTCAAACTAGTGAGATAATTTTTATTTATATGAGGGATTGATGAAATTTTATTTTAATTAAATAAATTCTAGATGGATGAGAAACTAATCTCAAAGAACCCTTTATTTTTCTAGATTTAATTTTTAATTTACGGTAACTAATTAAAGGTTGATAATGATAGAAATTAATTCTTTAACCTTTTAGCTTTTATGATCCACTTTAAAAATAAGAGTGAAGGAAGAGTTTCTAACTTGAATTTTATATATTTTACACACTCATCCTCACCTAATTTTTAGTGTTTTTCTTCTTCTTTTATGCTTTGATTTTGCTCTCAAATCCAAAACTTAGTGTGCATGCTAGTATTATATAATGTTAAGAGATGTTTGAGTTACATAATCTTTAATTTAAACACCTTGTTTAAAAATACATCTAAAAATAGATGATTGGAATATTGAGAGGTATATTGTGAACGTCATAGTTACATAAGTGAGGAGCAATTAAACCTTAAAAACAAAGCATTCATCGTTAATAATAACAAAAGATTCATTACTTTAAGAATTTCAAAAATTAAATATCTGTTTTATTTTAATTTAAGTATAATTGATTTTATTATTAGTATTCAAACTAGTTTTTTATATATTATTATGAATTTAAATATATGCTTAGTGCTAATATTATATTATCATTTTTATGTTAAAAGTAATTTATGAATTATGTTTTTGCATGCTTATAAAGTTAAACTTACATCAACTTTTATATAGTTAACAATGTCTTGTTGTAATAAACTAAGTATCTTGAATTCATGGTAGCTTTTCTTTGGCCTGTTGGACTTCTAGTTTATGATAACTATCATATATTTGTGATATTGTAATGTTATGCGTTACATCACATTCCTATTGATTTGTTTTTGTCTAGCTTGGAATGCTCGGACTGTGACTGTATAATCAAATTGAAGGGGGGTTGATATTGCAAAGGCATGATGTCTTATGGTAGGAGTAGTTAATTAACTAATTAATTTACGACGCTTGGGAAATTAATTTAGTCGTTAGATAATGTGTGAGGTCAGCCCTCGGGCCAGTGTGCTGTGGAATGACGTTTAGTAGAATAATGCGGGTGTTATTCTGTAATCTCTCTCTCTCTGTTAGTGTTAAGCATTGTGATCTCCGTTTGGGCATGAGAGAGATGAAAATTACAGTCTTGCACTCTCTTACTCCATTTTTTTTTGTCAAAATCACACTTTTACCCCTTGATTTTGTGATAAATGTTAGTCTCATCCCTTGTTTTTCAAAATTGTTAAGATTTTTGTCGGTTAATCCCAATCTATAACTGCCATGGATTATATTGTTATAAATAGACCGAATTGCTGCTTAAGAAAATATGAGGACTGGGTCAAAGATTTTCTAAGAAATTCCAGCAGCTTCAACATTGGGATCTTCACTATCCGGCCACCAATAGGGTGATTTAGTGGATGCAGAGGTGATGAGGAGGCATGAACAATATGAAAGTACTGCATGTAGAAGAAGATCTCCAAAAAAAATTTAATTGCGCACCTATATTCTTAAAAGATGCAATCTTATTCTTTTCTAATAGCATTATTGATTTGAGCTAAGTAACCAATGCTTTATTGATTTCAGTGACAATTAATCTAAGTTGGTTTGTTTTTGTGTATTAAAAATATTTTTGAATTGTTTTTTGTGTATTCATATCATTTTGATATTTTAATATAAAAAATAAATTAAAAAATATTATTTCAATGTATTTTCAAGTAAAAAACAACCATTATTATAATATCAAATAATATTTAAAAAATGTAAGGGTAACATTTGATTTTCCCTAAAATAAGAAATTGTTCTTGATAATCTTATTGTCATTAGATATTGAATAAAGTAAGATAGCATCGATCATTCGAGTAAATGAAAGGAAGGTCATTGATAAAAACACAGAGAATTACTCGAGACTTTGCTTATGTATCAGCTAATATTTTTAGATAAATGAGTCGACAAATTAAGTTTCACTTTGCATGGAAGGGCCAATGAACCATCTATGTAAAATATTTTACCGAGAAAAGTCCGTGGAGTGATAGAGAATCGCTCGTGTTATAAAAAGTCGGAAAGGGACTATGGACGTATTTTGCTTAACAAATAATTTTTTTATTTGCACCCTTTAGCAGATTTTATCAGGCGTAAAAAAAATAATATATTAGTTTTGTCAGCTGTCATGGATAATATTTTTTCTTAAAAAAAAAAACCATCATTGATACTAATAACTCATTTAAAAAAAA
>NW_011505592.1:0-3241 GCF_000495115.2 Populus euphratica | reverse complement strand
GATAAAACGTGTTAGTATCAAACATTAAAGTCCATATTAAGTTTACATTATACTTATTCTTACACCATTAGTATAACCTTTTCACCTTGACATAATAAACTTAGCTAGACATAATAAAAGAAAGAAAAATAAATAAACAAAATAAGAACATAAATAAGATAAGATTTAACTAAGTAAAGGAAAGGAAATGAAAGGCACAAACTTGATATTTATGAAAGCAAAGCATAAACATTACAAAAAATACAAAGAGAGAAAGCAAGAGCATGATCTTGATCTGGAAACCAAAATGCCTAAATGCATGGCAAATGCCTCCTTTTATAGGTGAAAATTTCAAACTATTGATTTAATGACTAATTGATGAGTGGATAGCCAAGTCTTGACTTGGTGACAATTTTTATCTTCTCTTGTCTGTCCAAAAACATCATTGACAAGGTCAAAATTGAAACTACTTGAAAACATGAAAGTTGTAGGAAATTGTCTCATCTTTCTTATGTAAAAACTTCAGGTCATTTGGACTTCTACAACTCCAGATATGGGCCAAACACTAAACAATGCTCGAGCTGGAAGACAGATTCAAACCTCTTTGTTGTTGCTCCAATTTGGACTTACAAATGACATTTTTAGATCTTGGGCTCTATATAAAAGTTGTAGGCCTATGTCTTACCTTTCCATCCATATAAAGTAGACCTAAATCTGAGATCTACAGCTCCAGATGTGACCCAATTACCAAACAATGTTCTGGTTTGGATTGTACCGACATCGCTTTTCTAAGTTTGGCCATCTCTTTATGGTTTCAATTTCAGTTCTTAAATTCATCAATCAATCCTTTCATTTATGTGATAGACCTACATTTAAAATGAATGTTTACCATAAATTAAAGGTATCTTATATTATTAGATATGTTATTATAAAACATGCTTTGGTTAAGGAGTTATTGATACTTCAAGTGCAAAATGATGATACAAAACCTTGATAAAAATGCACTTTTAAGTACTAATCATCTTTTTTGACGAGAAATAACTTCCACATGCTTCAGAATGAAAATTTTTAATGACATTACTTACCTCATTGTCAGGAATGAATCTTTGAAATATTTGATCAGGACAATATTTGCATAAGTTAGGGTCACCCCAATAAAAGTTTTTCACTTAGTTTAAAAACTTTTCTTTATCCTGGGTACTCCAATCAGCTGGCAAATCTCCTGAAGCAAGAAAATTGATATTTTTATCAGACCAAGGTATTGGATTAAGAGAAAGTAAGGATTCGTTAGGAAAGTAATCATCGATTGGTGTGATGTCAGATGTCGAATTTGTGGTCATTTTTGATAAAAGATCCGCATTAATATTTTCGGTGCATTTTTCATCTGTGATTTCTTCCTTAGAATAAATCATTTGCAAATCTTCAGATTCATCCAACTCATTTTTACTTAAAGTAGATTCAAGTTGATCATAAACTAATTCGTCAATATGATCTACTTCTTGTAAGTCATTATCATCTCCAGGTTGCTTGTGAATGTTGAAAATATTCATCTCCAATGTCATGTTTCCAAATGATAGCTTCATTAATCCATTCCTACAATTAATCAATGCATTAGAAGTTGCAAGAAATGGACGTCCTAAAATAACAGGAAATGAATTACATACTTCAACAGGTTCTGTGTCTAAGATAACAAAATCCACAAGATAAATGAATTTATCAACTTGTACTAACACATCTTCGACTATTCCTCTACGCACTTTTATAGATCTATCGGCAAGTAAAAGAGTTACAGAACTTGGTTTTAACTCACCTAGATTGAGACATTGAAAAACTGAATATGAAAGTAAATTCACACTCGCTCCAAGATCAAGTAAGGCCCTTTCAATTTTATGTTCTCCAATAAAGCAAGAAATTATAGGATAACCAGGGTCTTTATATTTCAAAGCATTATTGTTCTGAAGAATGGCACTTACTTGTTCGGCTAAAAAGGCTTTCTTTTTCACATTCAGTTTTCTCTTCACAGTGCAAAGATCTTTCAAAAATTTAGCATAGGAAGGAACTAGTTTAATAGCATCCAGCAAAGGTATATTGATTCTTACCTGTTTGAAAGTTTCAAAGATTTTAGAGTTGTGATTAACTTTCCTTTGTTTGGTCATGGCTTGAGGAAATGGAAGTTCTGACGGGGAATCAGTCATTTCTTTGCAATTTTCAGATTCCACCCCTTCCTTACACTCAGAGATTCACTCATCATCTTTTCACAAGGTTCAAGAGTGGGTTTTTCAATAACCTTACCACTGCGAAGAGTAGTGACTGATTTGACTTGATCCATGTGTTGGCTTCCGGAACTACTTGGATTTGCATTGTATTGCCCCCTAGGATTTTGTTGTGGTTGAGATGGAAACTTACCTTCCTCTTGGAAACTGAGAGCAAATATCAATTTTGCAAGAGTATCTTTAAAATCTGTCATGTTTTGAGCAAGTTGAGTATTGATTGTCTCTTACTTTTCAATAAATGCATACAAAGTTTCCTTAAAATTAATTCTAAGAGGTGGACCATAAGGAGGTGCATATCCATAAGAATTTTGAAAATTATGGTGTGCTTGAAACTGTGGTTGTGAAGTTTGTGCATTGTCACTTTGTCAACTAAAATTTAGGTGATTTTTCCAACCACGGTTATATATTTATGAGTATAGGTGTGGATGGGCCTTTGGAAACTATTTAAAACATGGGCTTGTTCATGGAGATATTCCTTAAAAGAAGGCAAAGTTGGACAGTCATTGGTTGAGTGTTTATTTATTTCACATATTTGGCACACGATGTTTTCAACGGATTTTAATTGACCACTCCTTTTCAATTCTAGTGCCTCAACTTTTCTAGCTAAAGATGCAAACTTGGCTTGGAGATCATGATCTTCCCTAAGGTTGTACATACATACCTCCACTAGATATATGAGGTTGAGTTTTACTCGGTGCCTCATAAGTACCCGCAATGTCCCAATTTTGAGCATTTTCAGCTAACAAGTCTAAGTACTCCATTGCTTCATCAGGGTCTTTATCTTCAAAAGTTCCATTGCATATCAATTTAACCATTTGCCTATCTGTAGGTGTTAACCCTTCATAAAAATGTGAAACCAATCTCCATGTTTCAAAACCATGTTGAGAGCAAGTATTAAGCAAGTCTCGATACCTATCCCAACATTGGTAAAATGTTTCTCCTAGTTTTTGAGTGAAAGTAGTGATTTGTTGACACGACTAAAAGATTGA
>NW_011505589.1:0-3244 GCF_000495115.2 Populus euphratica | reverse complement strand
GGTGAATGTGCAGTTGAGCCCAAGAGGAAATATGAAAGATCTCTTCCAATGTACCTAGACCACCTGGTAAAGCAATGAAGGCATCAGCATGGTTAAACATTGCATTCATTCGAGCCGACATCAAGTGATCTTATCTTGTTGGCTCACCTGTTGTTGTTTTTAGTGATCATGCAGCATTGAAATATCTTCTTTCTAAGAAAGATTCTAAGGCTAGATTGGTGCGGTGGATTTTATTACTTCAAGAATTTGATATCACAATCAAAGATAAGAAAGGCAGCGAAAATGTTGTCGCAGATCACTTGTCAAGATTGACAACAAATTCGAAAACTGACATCATACCAATCGATGACTACTTTCCCGATGAATCTTTACTTTCTGTCTCTACAATGCCTTGGTTTGCTAATATTGTCAATTTTCTTGTTTCAGGACAATAGCCAGCTCATTGAAGTACCCAAGATAAAAGAAAGTTCTTGAACGAAATGAAGAACTTTTATTGGGATGATCCTTATTTATTCAAATATTGTCTTGATCAAATATTTCGAAGATGCATTCCTGACAATGAGGTAAGTAGTGTCATTAAATTTTGTCATTCTAAGACATGTGGGGGCCATTTCTCGTCAAGAAAGACAAATGCAAAAATCTTACAAAGTGGATTTTACTAACCCACCATGTTCAAAGACTCACATGCATTCTGCAAGTCTTGTGAAAATTGTCAAAAGTTGGGATCTATTTTAAAACGTCACATGATGCCTTTAAATCCTATTATTGTCATTGAGATCTTTGACTGTTGGGGTATAGATTTCATGGGTCCATTCCCTCCATCATTTGGTTTCTTATACATATTAGTCGCAGTAGATTATGTTTTAAAATGGATAGAGGTAATTTCAAGTCGAAACAATGATCACAAAACAGTGATAAAGTTTTTGAAAGAAAATATTTTGAGTCGATTTGGAGTCCCTCGAGCCATAATAAGTGATGGTGGAACATATTTCTGCAACAAGCCATTTGAGTCTTTAATGAAGAAATATAGAATCACACACAAAATTGCCACCCCTTATCACCCTCAAACAAGTGGACAAGTAGAGCTTACTAATAGGGAGATCAAACATATTTTGGAGAAAATAGTGAACCCTAATAGGAAAGACTGGTCTTTAAGACTTAATGATGTACTTTGGGCTTATCGAACTGCTTATAAAACATCATTAGGTATGTCACCTTATAGACTAGTCTATGGAAAACCTTGTCACTTGCCTGTGGAACTTGAACATAAAGCTTATTGGGCTATTAAAGCTTTCAATTCAAATCTGGATGATGCTAGTCAACTGTGAAAATTACAAATAAATGAGCTTGAGCAAAATAAGAAATGATGCATATGAAAATTCAAGAATTCATAAAGCAAGAATTTCATGACAAGAAAATACTGAGAAAAACATTGAATGTTGGTCAAAAAGTTTTGCTTTATAATTCTCAACTGCATTTATTTCCTGGAAAATTAAGATCAAGATGGAGCAGTCCTTTTATTGTGAAACATGTGTATCCATATGGGGCCTATGACATCGAGAATCCAAAAAATGGCAATGTTTTCAAGGTAAATGGACATCGTCTGAAAGTTTACTTTGATAATTTTTCAGTTGAACATAACTCTATTGAATTGGGTGATCCTGTATATAAAGATTGATTTTTATTTTTTATTTTTTTTGTTTCTTTTTGAGTGATTTTTGCTAGTTTCTCTCACCCCGGTCAAATGGCGGATAACGGTACTCCGTGACTTAAGTCGGTTCTTTCAGTTTCCCACAATAACTGATATTTGTGTATATATTTATGTAATTCTTTGAATCTCTCTTCCAATTCTCATTTGAAAATGGACACTAATCTTGAAAAATTGAAAAAGTATTTTCCCGCTTTGCCTCAGAATGCGATTATAAAAATTTACCGTGCTAGATGTGCAAGATTGAGATTGTTAATGAATCATGGAATTCTTGAAGATATTCGCTGGTTGATTGAAGCAAAGGTCCGATTATCAGGTGAGTCCTCTAACTCCTTCATTTCACATATGCCTAGAATAGGTAAAAGCACTTTTGCAAAGAAACGTCGTACAAAACGACTGAAAGTCTGTCATCGATGTGCTAGATGGACTTGTAATACACAATGTCGTTCTTTAGGAATGGTATCTATAAACCGTGAAGATAAAATACAATTCATTAAGGATGGCATGAGTAAGGAGTCTTTAGATAATCTTCTATTAACTCTTGAGACGCATCCTAGTGGAGATGTGCATCGTGTAATTCATGATTTATGACCACTATTTCATAAAGAACATGATCGACTTAGTCTTGGGAATCTGACTAAAAAAGACCCTGTTTGCCAGTTTTTAAGAAAACTAGATGGGAAGCCTATCCCCGACCCATAGAGGGCGTTTAAGCCATTCTTGGACGTAAAACCAAGGGAAGATGTGAGCCACAATCACAACTACATGTACATACACATGCTTTTTCAAAAGTAAATAAATAAATAGAGAGAGAGAGAGAGAGAGAGAGAGTGAGACTCCAGCTAGCCTACATATAGGTGTTATGATTGCCTTTCTAATTTCTCATCTATAAAACCCTCTCTTCCTTCCTTTCATTTCTACTCAACCCATACATTCAACAAATACAGAAGTGTGTAGAAATGGCAAGTTCCTTAAGTCATCATATAAGAAATATTTGTGTTTTCGGTGGATCTAGTCCTGGGAAAGAAAAGGAGTTTTTAGAATCAGCAAATCATCTTGGTCAAGTGCTAGCTGATAGAAAGATTCATTTAGTGTATAGGGGAGGCAGTCTTGGGTTAATGGGAGGTGTGTCAATAGCTGCATTTTTAGGGGGTAGTCAAGTTTTGGGGGTCGTCCCCGAAGCTTTAGCACAAGGGGACATCATTGGAAAAACAATTGGAGAGGAACTTCAGGTCTCCACAATGTCGGCTCGAATGAATGCAATGTTTAACCATGCTGATGCCTTCATTGTTTTACCAGGTGGTCTAGGCACATTGGAAGAGATCTTTCATATTTCCTCTTGGGCTCAACTGCACATTCACCATAAACCCATAGGTTTATTAAATGTTAATGGTTATTATGATAAGTTGTTGTCTTTTATTGATCATGTTGTGGAACAGGAATTTCTAACATCTTCTGCACGACAAATCATAATCTCTGCTGCTATTGCTGAACAATTAATTGACCAACTATAATCATTCATTCCTGTAATTGATC
>NW_011505782.1:0-2987 GCF_000495115.2 Populus euphratica | reverse complement strand
GTGATTTTTGCTAGTTTCTCTCACCCCGGTCAAATGGCGGACAACGGTACTCCGTGACTTAAGTCGGTTCTTTCAGTTTCCCACAATTACTGATATCTGTGTATATATCTGTGCAATTCTTTGAATCTCTCTTCTAATTCTCATTTGAAAATGGACACTAATCTTGAAAAATTGAAAAAGTATTTTCCCGCTCTGCCTCAGAATGCGATTACAAAAATTTACCGTGCTAGATGTGCAAGATTGAGATTGTTAATGAATCATGGAATTCCTGAAGATATTCGCTGGTTAATTGAAGCAAAGGTCCGATTATCAGGTGAGTCCTCTAACTACTTCATTTCACACATGCCTACGATTATCAGGTGAGTCCTCTAATTTCTTTATTTCACACATGCCTGGAACAGGTAAAAGCACTTTTGCAAAGAAGCGTCGTGCAAAACGACTGGATGTCTGTCATCGATGTGCTAGATGGACTTGTAATACACAATGTCGTTCTTTAGGAATGGTATCTATAAACCGTGAAGATAAAATACAATTCATTAAGGATGGCCTGAGTAAGGAGTCTTTAGATAATCTTCTATTGACTCTTGAGACGCATCCTAGTGGAGATGTGCATCGTGCAATTCATGATTTATGGCCACTACTTCATAAAGAACATGATAGACTTAGTCTTGGGAATCTGACTAAAAAAGACCCTGTTTGCCAGTTTTTAAGAAAACTGGATGGGAAGCCTATCCCCGACCCATAGAGGGCGTTTAAGCCGTTCTTAGACGTAAAACCAAGGGAAGATGTGAGCCACAATCACAACTACCTGTACATACACATTTTTTTTTCAAAAGTAAATAAATAAATAAATAAAGAGAGAGAGAGAGAGTGTGAGACTCTAGCTGGCCTACATATAGATGTTATGATTGCCTTTCTACTTTCTCATCTATAAAACCCTCTTTTCCTTCCTTTCATTTCTACTCAACCCATACATTCAACAAATACAGAAGTGTGTAGAAATGGCAAGTTCCTCAAGTCATCAAATAAGAAATATTTGTGTTTTCGGTGGATCTAGTCTTGGGAAAGAAAAGGAGTTTTTAGAAACAGCAAATCATCTTGGTCAGGTGCTAGCTGAGAGAAAGATTCATTTAGTGTATGGGGGAGGCAGTCTTGGGTTAATGGGAGGTGTGTCAATAGCTGCATTTTTAGGAGGTAGTCAAGTTTTAGGAATTGTCCCTGAAGCTTTGGCACAAGGAGACATCACGTCAAGTTTTGGGGGTCGTCCCTGAAGCTTTGGCACAAGGGGACATCATTGGAAAAACAATTGGAGAGGAACTTCAGGTCTCCACAATGTCGGCTCGAATGAATGTAATGTTTAACCATGCTGATGCCTTCATTGCTTTACCAGGTGGTCTAGGCACATTGGAAGAGATCTTTCATATTTCCTCTTGGGCTCAATTGCACATTCACCATAAACCCATAGGTTTGTTAAATGTTAATGGTTATTATGATAAGTTGTTGTCTTTTCTTGATCATGCTGTGGAACAGGAATTTCAAACATCTTCTACACGACAAATCATAATCTCTACTGCTACTGCTGAACAATTGATTGACCAACTACAATCTTTCATTCCTGTAATTGATCCCTTCATGAATCGCATAAATTGGTCATCTAAGGAAAGCCGTAAAAAGCTTAGGTTAGATTTGAGTCTTCATTTGTAATTTTTGTGTTGTTTTGTTTTATTAGTGTGTTTCAGGTTTATCAATGTTCATTATTTCAGGTGATATCTTCTATACTCTATCTTTCTACCTTAGAACATTGAGGACAATGTCTCGTTTTGGTTGGGGGGAGAGGGTAGTAGTTGATAAAAAAAAAATATTTTTCATTTCATAAAGCATGTGCATAATTGTTGTTACTAGGATGACAGGGTAAAGGAGCTCTTTTGTTAAAGTGACTCTTGAGACGCATCTTAGTAACCATTCTTAACAAGGTCTATTATAATACTTCATGAAATATTCAGGTTTACAAACTCTCACATTGTTACCACTTAATTCTGCTCATATACTTATTTAACATGTATTTTTAAACCTTAATTTACACACACACACTTTAACATATGATTGTGGGTTGCATATTGGATTATTACATTATTTATGTTCTTTTGTTAAAGGTAACAACTAAGGGAAAGGGATTGTATATAATTAAAAAAAAAAAACATGAAAAAAAAAGAAAAAAAGAAAAAAAAATGATGATAATAAAAATGTAGATAAGTTTGATTTCGTAGCCTCCCTAACCTAAGCAATTAAGCCCGAAGGGGTGTTTTAACACCTAATACCCTAAAGTCAACTGACTTGGGAGCTATTGGCCCAACGCTTGTTACATGGGTTGAGGAGAAAAGCTTAAGGGAATCAAACATTGCACTATCTACATATCAGTATCTGCGACCCGAGTTACTAAGCTCGTAGGGGTGTCTTAACACCTAATGCCCTAAGACCAACTGGTCTGGGAGTCATTAGCTGAAAGCTCATTACATGGGTTAAAGATGCATGATGTTTTTAAAGTATATGTATATAGAGTTAAAAAAAAAAAAAGACAAAAATAGTAATCCCAACCCAAGGAAGTTAACCTTAAACATTAGAACAAAAATTTTGTTTTCTTCCAAGAAAAGCCCCATAATTATGTGTTGATACATTGAGCACAAAAGAAAGGTTTATTAATATCTTGTTAAGTGGTATTGAGCAGATATATAAATTTAATGAGAGTTTGTTTATCTGGATAGATTAATGGAAGTTAAATGATGAATACCTTGCTTTGTGAAATTTCCAAATTGTTTTAACGCTTTGATTACTAGGGACTAGTAATAAGCTGGTTGAGGGGTGTGATTAGTACTTAAAAGTGCATTTTTATCATGGTTTTATATCATCATTTTGCACTTGAAGTATCAATAACTCCTTAATCAAAGCATGTTTTATAATAATATATCTAATAATATAAGATACCTTTA
>NW_011505677.1:0-3124 GCF_000495115.2 Populus euphratica | reverse complement strand
TAATGGAAAAAAATTACTATAACTATATTTTTAATTTAATAACAGTGCAAAAACAATTTCTAAGACTTCAACCCTTTTTTTCTTTAAAAAACTTTTTGATCACCACAATATTTCATGGTGATACAACCTAGTTATTTATGGAATAACATAGTCTAACAACATGTTATCATCTTTAATTACTCATTTTAAGCTTGAAAAAAATTGAAAATTAAATAGTTTTTATATAAAAAAATTCAAATCTTAGAAAGATCTTTTATGAATAACATACAGGAGAGCATGTTAACATCTTTAATTCCTCATTTTTAGCTTGAACAATTGAACATTTTAGTTTTATTTATAAAAAAACATACTAATAACTTTTTTTTTAAAAACATTTTAGTTTTATTTATAAAAAAACATTTTAATAACTTTTTTTTTTTAAAAAAAAACCACATTGAGGATCTAATCTACTCAAGCTATTTAGGGTGAGATAATACAGGACCCTACTAGAATTTCATGTTAGTCCCTATTATACACTGAAATTGATCAAAAAGTTATAAAGTCTAAACTAGTAGAACATGCAAAACTTTATTATAGATCAAACTTGATAAAATCTAGATTTAAATATGGATGATGAATGAAAGACATAAAGAGTCTATATGCTACAAGATCCTTGAATCAAGAAATAAATGGGTAATTAACTTAAACAGAAATTATTTTGAATAATGTGACTAGATAGTTATAAAAAGTTAACTTGAATAAAGTGAATAAATAGTTATTAGAAGTTCTCTTTAACTTCTCTATTTTAAAGGAGGTAAGACAATAAAAAAAAAACATAACACAATCAATTCAACAAAAATTTAAATAATTACATTGTAGTTGTATCAAGTTCTCAAGAACTTTCAAACCTAAAACTAGTAGGTAATAGCCTGTAGATAGTAATTCTAGAGATAATAACTTCGTAGACAATAAAACAATAAATAATAACTTTGTAGATGATAATTAGGTAAATATTTAAATTATTTTATAATCAGTAGATTTGCAATTTCAATTATATTTTATTATACAAAAGTTTCAATTCATGATTGTAATTAATTTTCCATGAATATAAGTATTTATTTTTTAAGTTATTGAGTCTATTTTATTTTCAAGTTGTTTTAATTGTTTGATTATTTTTTCAGTTAAATTATTATTTATTTGAAATAGATTTAATTATAGTAATACTTTTATAATTCAATAATATAAATTTAAAATCCTACGGGTAAATCTAGAATTGAATCTAGAGTTTTAGAAGTAGTTAACTTTTCGAAATTCAAATTAACTAACTTGAAACACTAATTTTAAATTGGGAAGTTTTTTTAATTGAATATAGGATAACCTTTATCGCACCGTCATTATTAGAATATTAAAAATTAACTTTCCAGTGTAATTGCGAAACAAGAGAGTATGAAAGAATGAATAAATTTTTCAAATTCAAAATAATAAATCATCACACGATCCCGTATATGAATTTACTTAATTTCTAAATTAATGTATTTCTGAAGAACACGACATCAAGCCAATTGAATGAGCTAAATTGAATAAAATATAGAACAATAAATATGATATACTTGTGTCAGTTGGTTCCCGTGGCGAAGAAGGAGGGAGCCACGGAGGGCACGTGACTATGGACGCTTGCTTGACAAGACGAATCATTCCGGACGCAGCCTAATTTTGGAATTTTCTTGGATAATATAAGCCAACAACTCTTTTAAACTACATTAAGAACTATCTTATAGGCATGAACTTCTTTCATTATAGATTCTCATTGGTTAACTTATTTGCTTTACTGTGAATTTAAATGCAGATAATAACTACCATTAACTTAGAATGATTTAGAATTTTAGATGGCTCTTGTTTTGTTATATATTTAAAATCTTGATGTTTATTACCATATATGTATAATGATGTCACATGTTATAATTTCGATTTTTTCTACTTCTCTTTAGTTTATATAAACAACGTGTAATAAAAAATTAAAGAAATAAAAAATAAATCTCATGTCTTTTACAAAATAAATAAATAATAACTTGTAATGTAGTTTCTTTTGTTCTTTGAGCATTAATCTTGCCTTCATTTTAACCAAAAGAAAAGATATTGTTTTCAAAGAACAAACATGCTTAGATTTATATTTTATTTTTCAATAAAAAAATATGACCGGTTAAATTCATTAACAAGTGGAAACAAAACACATGCATTTCGCTTATATATGCTATAAAGTTATATTTTAAGAATTATTTATTGAATGCTATTTGATGTGCATTTCATAGCAGGTTGGATAATTTTTTTAAAATAAAAAAATGCATATGCAAGTTTTTGTTTACATAGAAAAATTATAATCATAAATCAAAAAGCCAATGCAAATATTTCATTAAATAAATAGAGAATATTTATGTCAATAAATATAAAATAAAAAAATTTGTTAACAATAACTAAAGATTAAAGTGAAAAAAATCAAGAAATAAATATAAATCAAGATATTTAGTTTCGTAACACGGTTGCATATATTTAATTGTGTTTAATAAATTTATTTATTATAATTAATATTTTACTTAACCAAAATATAATAGAAACAAAAACACATGTGAAAGTGATAAGATAAAATCAAAGAAAAAACAAAATACTGTAAAATGGAAAATTTATTATTATTTAGTGTGAAAACAAGTAAAAATTAAATTATATTTAATCAAAAAATAAATTAGAAAATTGAGAGATGCATAAAAATATAAATATATGATCTTGAAACACAGATTATAAACTCAATTATATCTAATAAATTTATTTCTTAAAAATATTATTTTATTAAATAAAACAATTATATTAAATGTTTTTTACATTTAACTCTCCTATAGAGTGTTTTAATCATTTTTTTTTTCAAATTTAGTATCTAGAATTTTATAATAGCTCAAGAATCTAATTTTCATTTTACAGGTTTCCGGACTTGATTCTTATTTTGAATACACAAATATATCCCTCGATAACAATTCCTTCCTTGCAACGCAATGGTATCAAATTTAGTATTTAGAATTTTATAATAGCTTCCGTAAACAAGGCAGCTCATTTTCCACTAATTGTCTAAATTTAGAAAAAGCACTAAAAATAAAAG
>NW_011505614.1:0-3212 GCF_000495115.2 Populus euphratica | reverse complement strand
TACAATATACCATCATGAAAAATTCTCGTATTTTTTCCATCGAGCAGGTAACCCATTACAATGTGACCATTTGGGCTGGTAACCCATTACAATGTATCATCCTAAAAAATTCTCGTATTTTTCCACTGGGCAGATAACCCATTACAATATACCATCATGAAAAATCCTCGTATTTTTTTCACTGGGCAGGTAACCCATTACAATGTGATCATCTAGGCTAGTAACCCATTACAATGTGATCATCTGAACTGGTAACCCATTATAATGCACCATCCTGAAAAATTCTCATATTTTTTCACTGGGCAGGTAACCCATGACAATGTACCATCCTGAAAAATCCTCGTATTTTTCCACTGGGCAGGTAACCCATTACAATGTATCATCTTGAAAAATCCTCGTATTTTTCTACTGGGTAAGTAACCCATTACAATGTGACCACTGGATAGGTAACCTATTATAATGTGACCATCTAAGTAGGTAACCCATTACAATGTACCATCTTGAAAAATTCTTGTATTTTTCCACTGGACAGGTAACCCATTACAATGTGACCATCTGGGCAAGTAACCCATTATAATGTACCATTCTGAAAAATCCTCGTATTTTTCTATTAGGCAAATAGCCCATTACAATGTGACCATTTAGGCAAGTAACCCATTACAATGTACCATCCTGAAAAATCTTTGTATTTTTTCACTGGGCAGGTAACCCATTACAATGTGACCATTTGGGCCTATGACTCATTACAATGTACCATCCTGAAAAATCCTTGTATTTTCCCACTAGGTAGGTAACCCATTACAATGTGACCATTTGGGTGGTAACCCATTACAATGTACCATACTGAAAAATCCTCGTATTTTTTTACTGGGCAGGTAACTCATTACAATGTGATCATCTAGGCTGGTAACCCATTACAAAGTATCATCCTAAAAAATCCTCGTACTTTTTCACTAGGCAGGTAACCCATTATAATGTGACTATCTGGGCAGGTAACCTATTACAATGTGACTAACCTAAAAAATCATCATATTTTTCAATCATCGGGTAGGTCACCTAGAATAATTAGACCACTCGCAAAACCCTTTTCGCGGTTATACTCTTCATTGGGCCGGTCGACTAGAATAATTAGATCACTTGTAAAATTCTTCGCGTTTCTTTTATCATCGGGTAGGTTGCCCAAAACAATTTGATCTATTTAAAAAAAAAACAAAAAAAAAACAAAAAAAAAGTGGGTCGTCTTCCAAATGACCTGTTCTCTCTGTAAAAGTTATATGTTAATCTATTGTTTTCAAAGTTTTCAAGAATCCTTTCCGTATCTACTTTTCTTTTTAAAATTTACTACAAAAAGCTAAAGAAAATAAAATTTTTTAATATTTTTGTATTGTAAATATTAAAAAAAAGAGGCAACTATCATAACCTAATTTTTGAACAAATAATAAAAATTAAATATAGTTAAAAATGGGATTAAAATAACATAAAATTTGAAGTTTAAAGATGTAATTATAAAATTTAAGAGTTAATGAATCAATTTTGAAAGAATTAAAAGTTAAAGATTTAATTAAGGGTCAAATTGAACAATCTGGAAATTAAGACTGATTTGTAAACGGTATTATAATCTAGGAATTTAATTGAAAGTAATCCAAAAGGAAAAAAATTAAAAGAATTAATTAAGGATCAAATTGAATAATCCAGGAATTAAGGACTGTTTTGTAAACAGTGTACCAATTTAGCGATTTAATTGAAATTAATCCAAAAGGGAAAAATTAAAAGAAATTTTTAATTGCTTAGGGGTCCATTTGTTGAATTTCCAAAGTTCAGGGGTCAAAATGAAAGAATCCATTGCTGCTGAAACGTCGCCGTTGCAGGTGGAACAACCGTGTTTGTCTTCTCCATCCTGATTCAACAGGCTGAAGATCTGCAACAAAGTCGATCCAATCATGGACCGCGTCTCTCACCCACAATCTCGTCGGGGAAGATAACAGTCCTGGTTAAAGGAAGTGGTTGGGGAGTCTATAAAAGGAGGAAGAAAACCTAGAACAAGGAGGAAAAAAGAGAGCCGAAAAATCAACCCAGAAAAACAGAGTTAAGAACAAAAAAAAACAGCAGAGAAAACAGAGCACAAATCCAAATACATAGAGAAAGAGAGAACAAGAGGGTAGCACATAGTGAGGAGAATTATCCTTGAAATTGTCTTTGGACCTGCAAACAAAGAAAAAACCCGGATTCAACCAAAGAACACTCACAGCAAGCCGATATCTTCTTTGTAGTTTTAGAAGCTACTGAGAAATCAAGAAGGAAAGCACAGACAAGTGGTTACAGAAGGAAGACCAGAGGAAGCAGTAGGTGAGAATCATCATCAACGCTGCAAGCATCTTCGGTCTCCAGAAGCAACTTCGTCCCCTTTGCATCTTCATTTCAAAAAGTAATTCAGTGTCACAAGAACATTGTGTGAAGGTGATTTAATTACCTTCACCAGCATTCGTGCGTGCGTGAACAAGCCACGCATGCCTTTAGTCTTTTTGCCCAGCCGGGTTTAGCCAGCCCAAAAATATAAATAAATATATAATAAAAGTTATGGAAATATAAAAAATTTATATTTTATTCATTAATGTTAGAGTAGAATAAAAATATCAATTCAATTTTATTTAATTATATTTTATTTAGTTATATAAAAATAAAAAAATGTGTGTACAGAAAAAAATATAAGATAAAATAAAATAAATTTATTTGGTATATTCACTGTTACCAGAGTCAGGAATAAAAAATATAAATATAAATTTATTTTATTTTATTATTTATCTACATAAAAATAAAAATAATGCGTATGCGTAAAAAATAAATTGATTTTATTTGATTATTCACTGACGCTAGAGTCAGGAATAAAAAAAATGATGATTTAAATTTATTTATTTTGATACCTATGTAATATTTACCAACGCTAGAGTTGAAAATATCCGTAATTGAATATTCATTGGAGCCAGAGTCAGGAATATTATACACAAATAATCATAATATAAACTAATAAAAAATGTTAATAGTTAATGACAAAGATCAACAATGCAGCCTGTCTTAGACAGGATGTTTAAGGGGTGATAACATCTTTTCTTTTACTTAACCAATTTCAAATCATAGAATTTATATTAATCAGTTAAGATTTCTAGTAATCATAATACTAAGTGGCGACTTCTTAAATAAAAAATATTCTCATT
>NW_011505586.1:0-3248 GCF_000495115.2 Populus euphratica | reverse complement strand
ATGGTAGAACATACTCTTTGATTGAATTTGAGAGATTTAAACACATAAACCCTAAACACATGAGTGTTGGAGTGTATATCAATGAGAGGACCTATCACTTTGGCATGGCATAGATTTCATTTAAATCCCGACGATTGATTGAATTTTGAAGTTTGCATGTAAAGAAATTCATAAACATTTATTTATTTTATCCTTTTTTATTATATTCTTATTTATAGTGCTTGTACTCTTGGACATTGATGGGAGATTAAGAGATTGATCATGGTTATTTTCAATTTAATTTTATTTATCCTTTCTCGAGGACGAGCAAGAGCTAAGCGTGGGGGTATTTGATGTAATCATGTTATTCGATAGTTTCACCCATATTTACCTAATGTTTTGTCCATGTTTTATATGTAAAATGCCTTGATATTCTTTGTTTTATATTTTGAAGGCACTTTTGGATGAAAAAAGCAAAAAGGCATAAATTGGAGATAATTGGCAGATTAGACGTTCAGTCGATGTTTTGTGCAGAGCGTGAGTTCTAGAGATCGAAATGAAGTGATTCTAGTGACACTAAAAAGCTAACATTCATACCTTTCTGGAAATGGAATGCAAGAAAAATAAAGAGAGAAAGATCATGGAAATCACATCCTTCAAAGTCAAATCTTGCATTCTACCATTGTTGACCTTTGTCTATTCAAAATTCAATATCTGGAGCTATAGAAGTCCAATTTATGCAAACTCAAATTTGTTGGATTTCTGACTTATAGGTATGTAAACGCTCCAAAGTTCATCCAAAAATGATGTCATATGAGAGAGATATGATTTTTCAAAGATGACAACTGAATTCTGCCAGCAATCAGGTTTCGTGAAGAAATGAGTCCAAATTACGTTTCGAAGCTTCTAAACCGTCATCCAAGTTTTTATATCAGAAATTTAGCTCCTCTAAGTCAGAGCTTGAAGATTTCATGCAAGGCTATTTCTCTTTTTTAGGAAAAATAGTTATTGAAGTACTTAAATGTCAATTGTCAACTTAAGGGAGGACTACTTTGTAAATTAGGAACTAGGGTTTCTTAGCATATAAAAAGAAAGATAGAGAGGAGAGAAGGGGGGCAACAACTAGAAGTTAAGAAACATAAATTCTCTCCTTACAAACCCAAAAATCATGCTCTCTTCATTCTTTAAGAGCAGTTGTTCAATAGTTATGCAAGGCTAAGCTATTTTCTTGGTTGCAAGGACACAACAAACCTACGGATTTCAAGAACCGTGAGATTTATTCTTCCTTTTATTTTCAGTTTATATTATGAATGAGTATGATTGTTTTCCTATGTATATTTCTATGATTGTTGTTGATAATTGCTAGAGCGGAACTCTAAGTTATTATTGTGAACAATTTATTGCTAAGTTTGATATCAAAACCGGAGTTGTGATGTATGAACTTGTGAAGCAACTAAGCTTGATAATTGTGGCAGAACTACATTATTAAACTTAGGGAGAACACTCAAATATCTAGTTCTTAGGGTTGCCATTGAACTAAATCATTAATGCGGACATTGTGATTGTTTGTTGGTTAGGGTTAGTTATACGGCAGATCCGTTAATTAACCAACATTAAGAGAAGATAAAAATTCAGAATATAAATTGTAGTTTTGTTTCAAGGATCGGTTCTAATTTCTGTTGGTGGATGTGTGCTTGCAACTAAGGTTTGTTTTCTTGATAAATTTCAATTTCAATTGATTTTATTTGCTAGTTTAATTTCTTCCATAGTGATTAGTACTTAAAAGTGCATTTTTATCAAGGTTTTATATCATCATTTTGCACTTGAAGTATCAATAACTCCTTAACTAAAGCATGTTTTATAATAATATATCTAATAATATAAGATACCTTTAATTTGTGGTAAATGTTCATTTTAAATGCAGGCCTATCACATAAATGAAAGGATTGATTGATGAATTTAAGAACTGAAATTGAAAGGATAAAGAGATGTCGGCGCAATCCAAATGAGAACACTGTTCGGTAATTGGGTCATATCTAGAGCTATAGATCTCAGATTTAGGTCTACGTTATATGGATGGAAAGGTAAGACATAGGCCTACAACTTTTATATGGAGCCTAAGATCTAAAAAGGCCATTTTCAAGTCCAAATTATAGCAACAACAAAGAAGCCCGAATCTATCTTTCAGCCCGAGCAGTATTCAGTATTTGGCCCATATCTGGAGTTCTAGAAGTCCAAATGAGCTGACTTTTTTACACAAAAAGCTGAGACAATTTCCTACAACTTTTATGTTTTCAAGTGGCTCCAATTTTGATGTTATCAATGATGTTTTGGGCAGACAAGAGACGATAAGGATTGTCACCAAGTCAAGAGTTGGCCACCCACTCATCAATTAGTCATCAAATCAATAGTTCCCAATTTTGGCCTATAAAAGGAGGGATTTGCCATGTATTTAGGCATCTTGATCTCCAGATCAAGATCATGCTTTTGCTTTCTCTCTTTGTATTTTTTTGTATTGCTTATGCTTTGCTTGCATTAATATCAAGTTTATGCCTTTTATTTCCTTTCCTTTACTTAGTTAACTTTTATCTTATTTATGTTCTTATTTTGTTTATTTATTTTTCTTTCTTTCATTATGTGTAGCTAAGTTTATTATGTCAAGGTGAAAAGGTTATACTAATGGTGTAAGAATAAGTATAGTGTAAACTCAATATGGACTTTAATGTTTGATACTAACATGTTTTGTATTTGTTATCTTGTTCACTCTTTAATGCTTTGCTTGTTAAATGACGAATCCTTACTTTGTCTTAGTTCAATGCCTTGGTATGATAAAAAATATTAATTTTCTTGCTTTAGGAGATTTGCCAGCTGATTGGAGTACTCAAGACAAAGAAAAGTTTTTGAATGAAGTGAAGAACTTTTATTGTGATGACCCTAACTTATTCAAATATTGTCCTGATCAAATATTTCAAAGATTCATTCCCAACAATGAGGTAAGTAGTGTCATTAAACTTTGTCATTCTGAAGCATGTGGAAGTTATTTCTCGTCAAAAAAGACAGCTACAAAAATCTTTCAAAATGGATTTTATTGGCCCACCATGTTCAAGGACACGCATGCATTCTACAAAACTTGTGAAAAATGTCAAAAGATTGATACTGGTCAAAAAGTTTTGTTTTATAATTCTCAACTCTATTCATTACCTAGAGAGCTAAGATCAAGATGGAGCAATCCTTATGGGGCCTATGATATTGAGAATTCAATGAATGAC
>NW_011505654.1:0-3158 GCF_000495115.2 Populus euphratica | reverse complement strand
CCTTTATTGCTTGCTGTTTTTTTTTGCTTTGGATTATATTTATGTTACAAGCATAGAAAAAATATTTGGAATATTTAACAAATAATATTGCATTCACTAACTTATTAGGTCAAAAGGTTTTATACCCTAGTTGGTTTGCCATATTTTTTGTTAAATAGTTTTTGGTTTAGGGTGACAAACACCCTTTACACTTATTTATTGTAGTTTTATTACAAAGAAAATGACTTTTTTCCATATAAAATCTTAAAAATAATATTTTTTTTCTTGCATATGGCTAAAAATCCCAAAGTTATTTTAGTTTTTTTTTTAAATATAAAATACTTTCAGATTTTTTTAAAATATTGCATGGATTTTACAACAAGTTTGCAAAATTCTAAAGGATTTTGGTCTACATTTCAAAAATAAAAAAATTATTTTTATTTCTTTTAATATTTGGGATTATGAACTTATACATAATACATATTCTTAATATTAAATAAAAAATAATTTATTTTATTTTTTATGTTGGCATTGAAACGATTAGGTTTTTAACATAATAAGATAAAGACCTTATTATTGAATGAGACATTTCTTAAACTTTAAACACATCAATGATTAGAAAACACATCATTTTCTTAGTTTATATAAGACAAATAAACAATACAATCATTTTCTTAGTTTATATAAGACAAATAAACAATACAATCATTTTCTTAGTTTATATAAGACATATAAATTATACAACTTAACTCAGGTAAGACATATTAGGGATGTTAATACCTTATATTTATGCAATCAGTTCTTTTATCTAGACTCTGAGATTAGTTAGGATTTCTATTGATCAAAATATTAGGTGGCGACTCCTATTTGTGATTTTTTTTTTCCATTGATAAAGAATAAAAATTCCCTGTACTTTCTACCCACATCATTCCTAATGAATCTGATCCTGAAAAATAATCGTCGTGGCACCACATACATGCAATATCGACTAAAAGATAAGAGCTCTGCTCGGTTATAAAACATGAGGATCTCTTTTCTTTTCAAGAGGCACCTTTTCAAGGATAAAAACCATTACATGGTTGAAATTGTATTATCTAGGATAATATTTTATAGAGGGCCTAGCATATATGAATATAGGAATAAAATAATGATGCGTGTGCTTATATATGTATATGGTAGGCCCCTAAGAGATATTGCTTCGGCTGACATGGGTTTAATCACGTAATGAGTTTTGTTTTTGAAAAAAGAGAAGACTCGTGTGCTATATATGTGATTAAAGCCTTTGTCTCCTAGTCGATGTGGGATAATAGCATCATTATAACCCCATAAGAGAAGGGTTTGTGTAGTGAGCATTGATGACATCCCCACATATAGTGTCAATGGTGATGCATGCTCTTGTTTGCATATGGTAACCTTTCTAAAAGGTATTATTCTAGTTTATATAAGTTCAATCATATAGTGAGTTTTATTTATAAAAGATATCTTTTTTAGAGAGAGAGGAGACTCTTGTGCTATTAAGCAACTAAAGTCTTCATCTCCTTGTTGATATGAGATAGTGAGATCATCACTAACCAATCATTCTTTGTAAAAATATAAACTAAAGAATGAGAAATTATTCTAACAAAATTCAACATGTTGAATTCCATGACCACAAAATTAGCAACAACAAACATCTTCTTATCTCTTTAATTAGACAAAAAAATAAATAAACAAGGAGAGGATTCCACATCTAGAAATCAAGTTTCAAAATCCTAACCCACTTAGATGTTATCTCTCATACTTTCAAGAAAGAAAGAATTGAAAAGATATTTTTTTAAATATTCAAACAATTATTTTTTTTATATTTTTTGAAAAGATATTTTTTTCTAAAATATATTTAAAAAATAATATGTAAAATAAATAGAATTGAACTATCACTATTAAGAACTTATCCAAGCATTGCTCATCTATTAGGTTATATCAATGGGATTTATCGTTAATTACATTAGGATCCCATTTTTACATGATTTTTTTAAATTGGCATTTTATTAAATAAAAGTAACAAAATAACATAATTTGAAAAAAATAATTGATAAAATAACATAGTTTATACATGTCACAATTAGAAAACATAACATTTAGTGTATGTATATTAATTTGATATGTTAATGCATATGAGATGGATGCAAGAAATGAGCATTTTCAATATAGATGTGGCATATACGGTCAGACTAGGAATAATAATAAAATTTGTGAACACAGATAACATATGTAATAAAATACTCAAATTATATATCTATTTATTATTGTTTTTAAGGTAATTATTTCTAATATATATTTTTTATTTTTGAATTATATTTTGTATTTTATAGATACATTTGGTTAGGATGTCACATAATAAAAATGATTGATTATTGCTAATTATCTTATAATTCATGTTAATACATCAAACTTCTTTTTTATTATATAGGATTTGGTTAAGATGTACTGCAAATTCTATATATCGATATCACTTCTAGATCTATATGTCATGCATGTAGGTTTTATTACATTACATGTATTTAGGATATAAAAATTGTTCACAACACTTGTTGAGAGATGTAGATAAAAGACTTACATATTCCATCTTTATGTAAAGGAAACGACGCTGACATTACAAGACATTTCTATTTTGCTGGGCTTATCCACAAATGGACAAGCACTTACTACCATAAGTATATAGAATAAGGTCATTTTATACGAGCGTGTATTCGGACGAGTGCCTCTTACTAAAATGTTCAAGAGGAATGTTTTATGCATGACATCACTTTGAAATTTTTTTTATAAAATACCTAATGATAATGATGATGAGATTATAAGACGGTATATTAATGCATATTAATAGTTTAAATAACATATTAATTTGTCTATATTTAATTTGAATTTCATATTTTGTTATGCAACCATATTAGAGCATACATGTTTTATATATTTGACAATATACTTTTTATTAATTCAATAATATACACGTGTGTTTGTTCTACCTCCTACTATTGGAGGACTTCAAATTCTTTCCATTATATAGTTGGAGTCCAACCAACCTCACATGTTTTTATAGGTATTTATAACAAGTTAGCTTGGAAAAAACAAAGCAAGTTGGAGAATGTTTGTTGCTTTTATAGATAAAATAATTGTTATAAATTTTTTATTTTTGTTTTATG
>NW_011505628.1:0-3192 GCF_000495115.2 Populus euphratica | reverse complement strand
AAGTGGTCTCGTATAACATCCACTTTAGTTTCCGTAAATATTCCAGAAATTGAAGTTTCCTTTTTGTCATCGTCCCCAAAGCGGTCGGTGAGGGGCGGTGGCCGCACACGCCATGGACACAGCCATTCTTCGTGCTTGGTTCTTTCTTAAAGAATGAAATAAAAATTGCCTTGTGCTTCTGGTCTCATATTTTTATCTTTATTCCAGCGAGATCATGTGTGAAGGGGATGTTCCCAGTTTCCTATTCACATAAGCCCAAGTTCCAAATATTGATTTTCTTGTTTAATACGAACAATTAATGCGAGGAAACATTGGATTTGAAAAAATTAGGGTTATTTGTTGCATAGTTTTTAAATTCAACCGTCCAATAAATAAAATTAGAAAACTCATAATATAATACTCAATCTAAATCAAATTTTAAGTTGGGCCATTAACAAGGAATTTTATAAAAAAATAATTAAATAACCTAAATCATTTTTTAATTAGTATCCAAACCACATCTTCCAACCATTTGGTCGTCGCTTTTTACGTAACTAGGTAAAAGCTCTTCTATATATTTAAACACCTCCATTCCTTTATTTTTATTTTTTAAGAAAGAAGAACATTTCCATAGAATAACGAATAATACTTATGAATGAGTTTGCCTAATTGATCTATGGAAAAGCAATGGTAGAAACTTTTCAGAAAGTGATTTCAAGAGAATTCTTCAACAAGAACAATCAATTAAATTTCAGTCATCTCTCTTAATTTACTAGGAAAAAACATTATACGAAGATTTGACTTGAAACGTTTACGTTCAGTTTCCTGATGCAGACTTATTAGTCGGTCAAGAACGTGTGGGCAGGTGATGCAAATCTTTCCACCCCCAAGATGCATTGTCTACATTTCTTTCATTTTTATTAATTAGAGCATTCGGGTAAACTTGTATATTTTAATTAAATTTTTAATATTTAAAATTAATAATTATATAAGTATTAGAAAATAATATTATGAAATCTCAACTAATAATTTAAGTTATTAAATTGAGATGAGTCTTTAATATAATATTAGAGCCTTAATAACTAAATAACATTCACAACCTTCATTTATTTGATAAAAATTATTTACAAGATAATATAAGTTTATACAAGTTTTAAATTCAAAATTCTTTAATCTAAGAAAATATGTTAGAAAATAATATAAATCACATCCTGAAATCTTATTTAATATTTTAAGTTATTGAGTTGAGATAGTTTTTTGACAATGAACCTCTAATGACCCAGAGATTTATGAGACTCGAATAAGTAATTTCTAAAAAAATAAAATATTTCTTACTTTATTTGTTAAATTAAATTAGTCCAAGTAAAAATTGCTATGATTAAACTCATTTAACCCTGCAAAAACCTCGTTTAACTTTCTTCTAAAAAATATTTCTCACGTAAACCCACTACAAACCAAAACTAGACCCTTGCAGTGGCAACCCCACACAAACGGTAGAAAATAAACTGGCCGGCAATGTCAAAGAGACAAACTAAAACTGAGACAGAGTGCAAAATTTCCAAGGAAAGAGAGAACCGACTATAGACTTTCTCATATACTGTCAACAAAACCTTTATAAATTCTAAATAGTAGTTTAGGTGGTGAAGAAGATATATTTTTCGTCTTTTTTAAAATTTTGTAGAGTTTAAACTTCACGGTTAATGCTCGATAAAATTTATTCTAAAATATACCAAGCTAATGTAGGGATAAACCTGTAAAATTGTTTGATAAAAAAATTAAGTTTAATTAAATTTGATTGGTAATAATCTGCTTAAATTTGTGTAAAGAAAAGATTTAATTTTAATAAATAAGCATTAATTCGAAAATTATTAATCTTTAAAGTTTAAAAATTAAAAAAAAAACACCCTTATGTAACAGTCCCTCCTCCTCCGGCCTGATAGGATCATTGGTCAGAAAACACACACATTGGTGTCACAAATCCATCTCAAATGACAACAATACCCTTCCACTGACCTTTTCTTTGGCTTTCCCTATGCGACGCCACAATGAGGAAGTCCAAACCAAAAGAACCACTGATTCACAGGCACAAGCTGTCCTAAATGACCAAAACACCCATGACAAACTTCTGCGAAACAGAGGCAGCGGCATCCTCTGTAAGGAATCAAAGCCGTCCAAAGCAAATAAAAACCTCACTGTCCCGTCGCTGTCACCCATCGTAAGCCCATAACCCTTCAGTCCCTTCCTAGAAGACCCTCTACTTTCCTTCCTCCCCTATATAAATCCACCAATTCATGCATTTCAACTCATAAAACCACAAAAAAAAATCCAGTCCTTACATTTATTTTCAAAAGAGTCTTGATCAAGAATGGCAGGAGCTGATAAAAGAGCAGATTTTGAAGACTTGTTGCCTGTAATGGCAAACAAGCTAGGTGGGGAAGGGTTGATAAACGAGTTGTGTAATGGGTTTCAGCTATTGATGGATAAAGATAGAGGGGTTATTACCATGGAGAGTTTGAAAAAGAATGCAGCTTTCTTGGGTTTGCAAGATTTGAGTGAGGATGAGCTTGCTGGTATGGTTAAAGAAGGTGATCTTGACCGCGATGGGGCTTTAAATCAAATGGAGTTTTGTGTTTTGATGTTTAGATTGAGTCCTGAGTTGATGCAAGAATCAAGATTTTGGCTTGAAGAAGCACTTGAAGAGGAGCTCAAGGGCTACGGATTTTGAGCCATGGCTAGCTGGCGATATCTATAATGATTTCTTTGCCATTGCAAAGATTAATTTGTCTTGAAAATAAAAATAACATTGCCTTGATATGGTGCTGACTGCTTCTGTTTGATTTGTTTTCTTTCTTTTTCCAGAAAGAAATTTGTTTTCTTATTTATCGTTATTGATGTTCAAAATTGAAAAGAAATACACAGGATTATTATTGTTATTGATGTTCATGATCTTGTGCATTTATTGCTTGTTTCATTTTTTTTTTAAATTTGTTTTGCTAATAATGTTTACATTAATCAATATTAAATTAACAAAATCTATTATTTAGATTTGGAACTCTTTCAGGACATTTTGCCGGCCTAAGATATCATATTTTGAGGTTTCATTAGTCCCTCAATTTTATATGGTGGTTAAAGTGGTCCCTAATCTAACACTAACCACTAATTGCTTGTATTTATTGACCATTCCACTTGTTCAGAAAATAAATAAAAAACAAA
>NW_011500454.1:84817-151179 GCF_000495115.2 Populus euphratica | reverse complement strand
TCTCTTAGTTCAATGCCTTGGTTTGCTAAAAATATCAATTTTCTTGCTTCAGGATTTTTGCTAGCTCACTAGAGTACCGAAGACAAAAGAAAATTTTTGAGCAACATGCAAAACTTTTATTAGGATGACCCTTACTTATTCAATTATCGTCCTGATCAAATATTTCAAAGATGCTTTCCCAATAATGAGGTAAGTAATTTCATTAAATTTTGTCACTCTAAGGCATATGGGGATCATTTCTCGTTAAAAAAGAGGACTGTAGAAATCTTACAAAGTGGATTTTACTGACCCACCATATTCAAGGAGTCACATGCATTCCGTAAAAACTGTGAAAATTGTCAAAAGGTGGGATTTATTTCAAAACACAGAGAGTCTTTAGATAATCTTCTATTGACTCTTAAGTCTCATCATAGTCGAGATAAGTATCGTGCAATTCATGACTTATGAACCCATTTTCATAAAGAACATGCTTGCATTGTCTTGGGAATCTGACTAAAAAAGACCTTGTTTGCTAGTTTTTAAGAAAACTAGATGGGAAGCCTATCCCCGACCTATAGAGGGCGTTTAAGTCGTTCTTGGACGTAAAACCAAGGGAAGATGTGAGCCACAATCACAACCACCTATACATATGCTTTTTTTAAAAAAAGAAATAAATAAAGAGAGAGAAAGTGTGTGTGTGAGACTCCAGCTGGCCTACATATAGGTGGTATGATTAGCTTTTTAATTTCTCATCTATAAAATCCCCTCTTCTTTCCTTTCATTTCTACTCAACCCATCATTCAACAAAAATAGAAGTGTGTAGAAATGGCAAGTTCCTTAAGTCATCAAATAAAAAGTATTTGTATTTTCGGTGGATCTAGTCCTGGGAAAGAAAAGGAGTTTTTAGAATTAGCAAATCATCTTGGTCAGGTGCTAGCTGAGAGAAAGATTCATTTAGTGTATGGGGGAGGCAATCTAGGGTTAATGGGAGGTGTGTCAATAGTTGCATTTTTAGGAGGTAGTCAAGTTTTGGGGGTCGTCCTCGAAGCTTTAGCACAAGGGGACATCATTGGAAAAACAATTGGAGAGGAACTTTAGGTCTCTAGCATGTCAGCTCGAATGAATGCAATGTTTAACCATGCTGATGTCTTCATTGCTTTACCAGGTGGTTTAGGCATATTAGAAGAGATCTTTCATATTTCCTCTTGGGCCCAACTATACATTCACCATAAACCTATAGGTTTGTTAAATGTTAATGGTTATTATGATAAGTTGTTGTCTTTTCTTGATCATGTTGTGAAACAGGAATTTCTAACATCTTCTGCACAACAAATCATAATCTCTGTTGCTACTGCTGAACAATTGATTGACCAACTACAATCTTTCATTCCTGTAATTGATCCGTCCATGAGTCACATAAATTGGTCAACTAAGGAAAGCCGTAAAAAGCTTAGATTGGATTTGAGACTTCATTTGTGAATTTTTATGTCTTTTGGTTTTATTATTGTGTTTTGTTGTTTCTTATATTTGTTTCAGTGTGTTCCAGGTTTGTCAGTGTTCGTTATTTCAGGTGATATCTTTTATACTCTATCTTTCTACCTTTAAACATTGAGGAAAATGTCTCGTTTTAGTTAGGGGGAGAGGGTAGAGCTAAAAAAAAAAACTATGTTTTCTATTTCATAAAGCATGTGCAAATTTGTTGTTACTATGATGGCAGAGTAAGGAGAACTTTTATGACTCTTGAGACGCATCTTAGTAACTATTCTTAACAAGGTCTATTATAATACTTCATGAAATATTCAGGTTTACAAACTCTCGCATTGTTATCACTTAATTCTACTCATATACTTATTTAACATGTATTCTTAAACCTTAATTTACATACACACACTTTAACATATGATTGTGGGTTGCACATTGGACTATTACATTATTTATGTTCTTTTGTTAAAGGTAACAACTAAGGGAAAGGGATAGTATATAATTTTTTTTAAAAAAAAAAGAGCAAAAAAAAACAAAAGAAAAAAAAATGATGATAATAAAAATGTAGATAAGTTTGGTTTCGTAGCCTCACTAACCTAAGCAATTAAGCCCGAAGGGGTGTTTTAACACCTAATACCCTAAAGTCAACTGACTTGGGAGCTATTGGGCCAACGCTTGTTACATGGGATGAGGAGAAACGCTTAAGGGAATCAAACATTGCACTATCTACATACCAGTATCTACGACCTGAGTTACTAAGCTCGTAGGGGTGTCTTAACACCTAATGCCCTAAGACCAACTGGTCTGGGAGTCATTAGCCGAAAGCTCATTACATGGGTTAAGGATGCATGGTGTTTTAAGTTATATGTATATATAAAGAAAAAGAAAGAAAAAAAAAGAGACAAAAATAATAATCTCAACCCAAGGAAGTTAACCTTAAACATTAGAATAAAAATTTTGTTTTCTTCCAATAAAAGCCCATAATTATGTGTTGATATATTGAGTACAAAAGAAAGGTTTATTAATATTTTGTTAAGAGGTGTTGAGTAGATATATAAATTTAATGAGAGTTTGTTTATCTGGATAGATTAATGGAAGTTAAATGATGCATACCTTGCTTTGTGGAATTTGCAAATTGTTTTTCTTTTTTAACGCTTTGATTACTAGGGACTAATAATAAGCTGGTTGGGGGGTGTGATTAGTACTTAAAAGTGCATTTTTATCAAGGTTTTATATCATTATTTTGCACTTGAAGTATCAATAACTCCTTAACTAAAGCATGTTTTATAATAATATATCTAATAATATAAGATACCTTTAATTTGTGGTAAATGTTCATTTTAAATGCAGGCCTATCACATAAATGAAAGGATTGATTGATGAATTTAAGAACTGAAATTAAAAGGATAAAGGGATGGCCAAACTTAGAAAAGAGATGTCGGTGCAATCCAAACCGAAACACTTTTCGGTAATTGGGTCATATCTGGAGCTATAGATCTCAGATTTAGGTCTACTTTATATGGATGGAAAGGTAAGACATAGGCCTACAACTTTTATATGGAGCGCAAGATCTAAAAAGGCCATTTTCAAGTCCAAATTGTTGCAACAACAAAGAAGCCCGAATCTGTCCTCCAGCGCGAGCACTATTCAGTATTTTGGCCATATCTGGAGTTCTAGAAGTCCAAATGAGCTGAATTGTTTACACAAGAAAGCTGAGACAATTGCCTACAACTTTCATGTTTTCCAGTGGCTCCAATTTTGACGTTATCAATGATGTTTTGGGCAGACAAGAGAAGATAAGGATTGTTACCAAGTCAAGAGTTGGCCACCCACTCATCAATTAGTCATCAAATTAATAGTTCCTAATTTTGGCCTATAAAAGGAGGCATTTGCCATGCATTTAGGCTTCTTGGTTTCCAGATCAAGATCATGCTCTTGCTTTCTCTTTTTATATTTTTGTAATGTTTATGCTTTGCTTTCATTAATATCAAGTTTATGCCTTTTATTTCCTTTCATTTCCTTAGTTAACTCTTATCTTATTTATGTTCTTATTTTGTTTATTTATTTTTCTTTCTTTCATTATGTCTAGCTAAGTTTATTATGCCAAGGTGAAAAGGTTACACTAATGGTGTAAGAATAAGTATAGTGTAAACTTAATATGGACTTTAATGTTTGATACTAACATGTTTTGTATTTGTTATCTTGTTCACTCTTTAATACTTTGCTTGTTAAATGACTAATCTTGATTTATATTGTATAACACATGGTATAACAAATATTTGGCACTTTCATAGCCCATACTGTATGGTATAACCGACACTTGAGCTATGAAAGGAACTTGATTTGTTGTTAACATAAGTTATAATCATGAATGCTTGATGAGATTTACAAGTATTAGCATTAATCGAATAAGATGACTAATGTAATCATGTTAACAATCTATAATTAGATTGAAACCTCCTTTATGTGTGGTTTCCAATTGAATAATAAGAGTTTATACTATACTTGTTTGACATACCATTAGTGGATCCTCTAACGTTGACATTTGTTATTATTATTGTTTGACATACCATTACTATACTTGTTTGACATATCATTAATGGCAGTTTCTTTATTGTTATTGTTATTGTTATTATTATTATTATTATTATTATTATAGTTGTTGTTGTTATTGTTATTGTTGTTGTTATTGTTGTTGTTGTTGATATTGCTATTATTGTTGTTTATAGTTGTTGTCTATAATTTGTACAATTAACCTCTTTGTGGTTCGACCCCGGTCTTGCTGGGTTATTTATTACTTCGACACTCCTGCACTTGGGAGAAGACATCAATCTTTTCGTCGTGTCAATAAGCATCGTACAATTCATGATTTATGGCCAATATTCCATAAGGAACATGCTCGCCATAGTCTTGGGAATCTGACTAAAAAAGACCTTGTTTGCCAGTTTTTAAGAAAACTGGATGGAAAGCCTATCCCCGACCCATAAAGGGCGATTAAGTCGTTCTTAGATGTAAAACCGAGGGAATATGTAAGCCACAATCACAACTACCTGTACATACACATGCTTTTTCAAAAGTAAATAAATAAATAAATAAAGAGAGAGAGAGTGTGTGTGAGACTCCAGCTGACCTATACATAGGTGGTATGATTGCCCTTTTAATTTCTCATCTATAAAATCCTCTCTTCCCTCCCTTCATTTCCACTTAACCCATACATTCATCAAATATAGAAGTGTGTAGAAATGGCAAGTTCCTCAGGTCATCAGATAAGAAATATTGGTTTTGAGATCAAGATCATGCTCTTGCTTTCTTTCTTTGTATTTTTTGTAATGTTTATGCTTTGCTTTCATTAATATCAAGTTTATGCCTTTCATTTCCTTTCCTTTACTTAGTTAACTCTTATCTTATTTATGTCCTTATTTTATTTATTTATTTTTCTTTCTTTCATTATGTCTAGCTAAGTTTATTATGTCAAGGTGAAAAGGTTACACTAATGGTGTAAGAATAAGTATAGTGTAAACTCAATATGGACTTTAATGTTTGATACTAACATGTTTTGTATTTGTTATCTTGTTCACTCTTTAATACTTTGGTTCTTAAATGACTAATCTTGATTTATATTGTATAACACTTGGTACAACAAATGCTTGGCACTTTCATAGCCCATACTGTATGGTATAAGCGACACCTCAACTATGAAAGGAACTTGATTTGTTGTTAACATAAGTTATAATCATGAATGCTTCACGAGATTTATAAGTATTAGTATTAATCGAATAAGATGACTCATGTAATCTTGCTAACAATCTATAATCTGATTGGAACCTCCTTTGTGTGTGGTTTCCACTTGAATAATAAGAGTTTATACTATACTTGTTTGACATACCATTAGTGGATCCTCTAACCTTGACATTTATTGTTATCATTATTTATTCTTTACATTAATATTTCATCTCAAAGTTCTCATCTTCTTCTTCTTCTTCTTCTCCTTATTTTTATTTATTATTATTAGTACTGCTGCTACTACTACTAGTATTATTATTATTATTATTATTGCTACTAATATTGTTGTTGTTGTTACTATTGTTGTTGTTTATAATTTGTACAATTAACCTCCCTATGGTTTGACCCCGGTCTTGCCGGGTTATTTATTACTTCGACACTCCTGCACTTAGGAGAAAACATTAATCTTTTCGTCGTGTCACATTCTTCACCTTACGAGGTGGTTTAGGCACATGAAAGAGATCTTTTATATTACCTCTTAGGCCCAACTGCACATTCACCATAAACCTATAGATGTGTTAAATGTTAATGGTTTTTATGATAAATTGTTGTCTTTTCTTGATCATGTTGTGGAACAAGAATTTTTAACATCTTCAGCACGATAAATTATAATCTCTGCTGCTCTTGCTGAACAATTGATTGATTAACTACAATCTTTTACTCCTGTAATTGATTCCTCCATGAGTCGCATAAATCGGTCAACAAAGAAAAGTCGTAAAAAAGCTTAGATTGGATTTAAGCCTTTATTTATGAGTGTTCTGTGTTTCAAGTGATATCTTCTATACTCTAGCTTTTTACCTTAGAACATTGAAGATAATGTCTCATTTTGGTTGGGGGGAAAGGGTGGTAGTTGATATTAAAAAAAAAAACTAATTGTGTTTTTTTTTCATAAACCATTTGCAAACTATTGTTACTAAGATGACAGAGTAAGGAGGAATTTTATTGACTTTTAAGATGTATCTTGGTTAACATGTTTCAATGGTTATTTGCAATATTCATAACAAGGTCTACCAAAATACTTTTTAAAATATTCAAGTTTACAAACTCTTACATTCTTATCACTTAATTCTGCTCATATACTTATTTAACAAGTATTCTTAAACCTTTATTTTCACATACACATTTAACATATGATTGTGGGTTGTACATTGGATTATCATATTATTTATGTTCTTTTGTTAAAGGTAACAACTAAGGGAAAGGGATAGTATATAAATTGCAAAAAAAAAAATAATGATAATAAAAACATAGATAAATTTGGTTTCGTAGCCTCCTTAACCTAAGCAATTAAGCCCAAAGAGGTGTTTTAACACCTAATATGCTAAAGTCAACTAACTTGGAAACTATTGACCTAACACCCAACACTTGTTACATGGATTGAGGAGAAAAGCTTAAGGGAATCAAACATTGCACTATTTACATATTAGTACCTATAACCCGAGTTATTAAGCTTGAATGGGTGTCTCAACACCTAATTCCCTAAGTTAGGGAGTCATTAGCCAAAAGCTCATTACATGGGTTAAAAATACATTGTGTTTTTAAGTTATAAGTGTATTAATGAAAAAAAAAAGAAAAAAAATAATAATCTCAACCTAAGATAATTAACCTTAAACATTATAACAAAAAATTTATTTTCTTCCAAGTAAAGCCCTATAACTGTTTATTGATATATTGAGCATAAAAGAAAGGTTTATTACTATCTTGTTGAAAAGTTATTGAGTAGATAAATAAATTTAATGAGAGTTTGTATATCTTGATAGATTAATGAAAGTTGAATGATAAATACTTTACTTTGTGGAATTTGAAAATTGTTTTTCTATTTTAACGCTTTGATTACTAGGGATTAATAATAAGCTAGTTGGAGGATGTGATTAATACTTAAAAGTGCATTTTTATCAAGGTTTTATATCATCATCGTACATTTGAAGTATCAATAACTTTTTAACTAAAGCTTGTTTTATAATAACATATCTGATAATATAAGATATCTTTAATTTGTAGTAAATGTTTATCTTTAATGGGCCAATGACCGGGTCGGCTGGCTAGTCCAACCCAGCCCCAAAAAAAATAAATTCTCCAAAAATTATTTTAAAAAATTTGAATTTTTGTAAATTTTTTTACTGCATTTTTATCAATACCAATTTGTATTTTTATATTGTAAAGATACAAATTCAGGATTAAAATACCCGGTTTTTGTCAAGACATTAAAAAATAAATAATAAAAAAATATTTTGTTTTCATGCATACGACCAAGTCTCTAAAAACAAATCACATTGTATTTGAATAAAACAAAGAAAATTTCAAAGATATGTTTTTGGTATGCATTTTGGCTTTAATAACCAATTTATTAAAGTCACAAGAACGAGGCCAATATTTCAAAAATTTTAAAAAAATTATTTTATTTTCTTTTAATATCTAGGGTTATGATCTTATACGTAAGACGTATTTCGAATATTAAATTCTTTTTGTTGACGTTAGAATTACCCGATAAGATAAGGATCTTCTTACCGAATAAGACTTTTCTTAAACCATAGACGGACCAACAACTAGAAAATATGACAAGACCTTAGATTTTATCAGGCAATAAAACAATGCAGCTTACTTTAGGTAGGGCGTATTTGGAGTGCTAATACCTTCTCTTTACACAACCAGTCCCCGTACTCGATCTCTAAGACCAGTTAAGGTTCCTAGTTACCAAAATACTAGGTGGCGACTCCCATTTCAATTTTTCATTGATAAGAGACAACAATTCCTTGTCTCCCCATATTTTCCACATAAGATAAATTTTGAGGGTGGATGTTTTCACCTTGATGCCTCACACGTGCAACAAAATGGCGACTCCACTAGGGACCTTATGGATCCGGTTTTGTTTTTGTCTGATAATTATGTTTTGTTTGGTTTGCGTGTTTTATGTTAATAAGCTTATTTTATTTATTTATTTTTCCACACTTTAATTTTTGTACATATATGATCATGCATTGCATAGAAATGCCTTATGCATGGCATGCTTGAATATTTTGGAAAGCATATACAAACTTCTAAGTTAGGTAGGGAATTAACAATCTGGCCTATGACTATTGGTCAGGGTTCAGATGCGTGAAACACCCAACTCATATCTGCGTGCTTGCTTGGTAATGGTGGGCATACGTGCCTTAACTGTTCCTTGCAATGCCCCTACACTGTCTTTACAAAGATCATCACTAGGTAGATATGAAACCTTTTTGGGACTAGATAGTCAACCTACCTTTTATCCCACTTAATGAATAGAACCTATCTTTAGGTTGTGCATGTTACCTTTTGTTTTGCATTAGAGTAAACCCTTCCTAAAGCATCTTGAACTCAAGACTTGTTGTTGCTAAAAAAAGTTTAGATGTAGAGTAAGAACCAAAATTCTTGCAAGGATTACGACCATGTGTTAACCCTAGAAGGGCCAGCTTATCATATAAGAAACATACTCATCATTTATTATACATACTGTCAGGTTGAAACATAGATCCCCCATCCAAGATTTGCTACACTTGAAAGAGCTCAATTGGAGGCCCATTATCAAATTGAAATTGAGAACATCAAAGGTGAAGTAGCTAGATGACACGACTAAAAGATTGATGTCTTCTCCCAAGTGCAGGAGTGTCGAAGTAATAAATAACCCAGCAAGACCGGGGTCGAACCACAGGGAGGTTAATTGTACAAATTATAAATACAACAACAATTAAAATAACAACAACAACAATAATAACAACAACAATATTAGTAGCAATAATAATACTAATAATAATACTAATAATAATACTAGTAGTAGTAGTAGTAGTAGTAGTAGTAGTAGTAGTAGTAATAATACTAATACTAATACTAATAATAATAATAATAATAACAATAATAATAATAATAATAATAATAACAATAATAAAGAAGAAGAAGAAGAAGATGAGAACTTGGAGATGGAATATTAATGTAAGGATTAAACAATAATAATAACAAATGTCAAGGTTAGAGGTTCTACTAATGGTATGTCAAACAAGTATAGTATAAACTCTTATTATTCAATTGGAAACCACACACAAAGGAGGTTCCAATGAGATTATAGATTGTTAACATGATTACATTAGTCATTTTATTCGATTAATGCTAATACTTGTAAATCTCGTCAAGCATTCATGATTATAACTTATGTTAACAACACATCAAGTTCCTTTCATAGCTCAGGTGTCGGTTATACCATGCATTATGGTCTATGAAAGTGCCAAGCATGTGTTGTACCAAGTGTTATACAACAGAAATCAAGATTAGTCATTTAACAAGCAAAGTATGAAAGAGTGAACAAGATAACAAATTCAAAACATGTTAGTATCAAACATTAAAGTCCATATTAAGTTTACACTATACTTATTCTTACACCATTAGTGTAACCTTTTCACCTTGACATAACTAACTTAGCTAGACATAATGAAAGAAAGCAAAATAGATAAACAAAATAAGAACATAAAAGTTAACTAAGTAAAGGAAGGGAAATGAAAGGCATAAACTTCATATTAATGAAAGCAAAGCATAAGCAATACAAAAAATACAAAGAGAGAAAGCAAGAGCATGATCTTGATCTGGACACCAAGATGCCTAAATGCATGGCAAATGCCTCCTTTTAAAGGCCAAAATTGGGAACTATTGATTTGATGACTAATTGATGAGTGGGTGGCCAACTCTTGACTTGGTGACAATCCTTATCTTCTCTTGTCTGCCCAAAACGTCATTGATAACGTCAAAATTGGAGCCAGTTGAAAACATGAAAGTTGTAGGCAATTATCTCATCTTTCTTGTGTAAAAACTTCCGTTCATTTCGACTTCTAGAACTCCAGATATGGCCAAAATACTGAATAATGCTCGAGCTGGAAGACAGATCCGGGCTTCTTTGTTGTTTCTACAATTTGGACTTGAAAATGGCCTTTTTAGATCTTGGGCTCCATATGAAAGTTGTAGGCCTATGTCTTACCTTTCCATCCATATAAATTGGACTTAAATATGAGATATATAGCTCCAGATATGACCCAATTACTGAACAGTGTTCTGGTTTGGATTGCACCGACATCTCTTTTCTAAGTTTGGTCATCTCTTTGCTCTTGCAATTTAAGTTCTTAAAGTCATCAATCAATCCTTTCATTTATGTGATAGGCCTGCATTTAAAATAAACATTTACCACAAATTAAAGGTATCTTATATTAGTAGATATATTATTATAAAACATGTTTTAGTTAAGGAGTTATTGATACTTCAAGTGCAAAATGATGATATAAAACCATGATAAAAATGCACTTTTAAGTACTAATCACACACCCCAACCAGCTTATTACTAGTCCCTAGTAATCAAAGCGTTAAATAGAAAAACAATTTGCAAATTTCACAAAGCAAGGTATTCATCATTTAACTTCCATTAATCTATCCAGATAAACAAACTCTCGTTAAATTTATATACCTGCTCAATACCTCTTAACAAGATATTCATAAACCTTTCTTTTGTGCTCAATGTATCAACACATAATGATAGGGCTTTTCTTGGAAGAAAACAAATTTTTTGTTCTAATGTTTAAGGTTAACTTCCTTGGGCTGGGATTATTATTTTTGTATTTTTTTTTCTTCCTTTTGTTTTAAATATATATACATATAATTTAAAAACACCATGCATCTTTAACCCATGTAACGAGCTTTCGGCTAATGACTCCCAAACCAGTTGGTCTTAGGGCATTAGGTGTTAAGACACCCCTACGAGCTCAGTAACTCGGGTCACAGATACTGATATATAGATAGTGCAATGTTTGATTTCCTTAAGCTTTTCTCCTCAACCCATGTAATAAGCGTTGGGCCAATAGCTCCCAAGTCAGTTGACTTTAGGGTATTAGGTGTTAAAACACCCCTTCAGGCTTAATTGCTTAGGTTAGGGAGGCTACGAAACCAAACTTATCTACATTTCTATTATCATCATTTTTTTTCTTTTGTTTTTGTTTTGCTCTTTTTTTTTAAAAAAAATTATATACTATCCCTTTCCCTTAGTTGTTACCTTTAACAAAAGAACATAAATAATGTAATAGTCTAATGTGTAACCCACAATCATATGTTAAAGTGTGTGTATGTAAATTAAGGTTTAAGAATACATGTTAAATGAGTATATGAGCAGAATTAAGTGATAACAATGCGAGAGTTTGTAAACCTGAATATTTCAAGAAGTATTATAATAGACCTTGTTAAAAATGGTTACTAAGATGCGTCTCAAGAGTCACTTTAACAAAAGAGCTCCTTTACTCTGCCATCCTAGTAACAACAATTTTGCACATGCTTTATGAAATGAAAAAAAAAAATTTTTTTATCAACTATTACCCTCTCCCCCCAACCAAAACGAGACATTGTCCTCAATGTTTAAAGGTAGAAAGATAGAGTATAAAGATATCACCTGAAATAACGAACACTGACAAACCTGAAACACACTGAAACAAAAATAAGAAATAACAAAACACAATAATAAAACCAAAAGACACAAAAATTCACAAATGAAGGCTCAAATCCAATCTAAGCTTTTTACGGCTTTCCTTAGATGACCAATTTATACGACTCATGGAAGGATCAATCACAGGAATGAAAGATTGTTGTTGGTCAATCAATTATTCAGTAGTAGCAGTAGAGATTATGATTTGTTATGTAGAAGATGTTAGAAATTCCTGTTCCACAGCATGATCAAGAAAAGACAACAACTTATCATAATAACCATTAACATTTAACAAACCTATGGGTTTATGGTGAATGTGCAGTTGAGCCCAAAAGAAAATATGAAAGATCTCTTCCAATGTGCCTAGACCACCTGGTAAAGCAATGAAGGCATCAGCATGGTTAAACATTGCATTCATTCGAGCTGACATTGTAGAGACCTGAAGTTCCTCTCCAATTGTTTTTCCAATGATGTCCCCTTGTGCTAAAGCTTTGGGGACAACCCTCAAAACTTGACTACCTCCTAAAAATACAGCTATTGACACACCTCCCATTAACCCAAGACTGCCTCCCCCATACACTAAATGAATCTTTCTCTCAGCTAGCACGTGACCAAGATGATTTACTGATTCTAAAAACTCTTTTTCTTTCCCAGGACTAGATCCACCGAAAACATAAATATTTCTTATATGATGACTTGAGCTACTTGCCATTTCTACACACTTCTGTATTTGTTGAATGTATGGGTTGAGTAGAAATGAATGGAAGGAAGAGAGGGTTTTATAGATGAGAAATTAGAAAGGCAATCATATCACCTATATATAGGCCAGCTAGAGCCTCACACTCTCTTTCTCTCTCTTTATTTATTTACTTTTGAAAAAGCATGTGTATGTACAGGTAGTTGTGATTGTGGCTCACATCTTCCCTTGGTTTTACATCCAAGAACGGCTTAAACACCCTCTATGGGTCGGGGATAGGCTTCCCATCCAGTTTTCTTAAAAACTGGCAAACAGGGTCTTTTTTAGTCAGATTCCCAAGACTAAGTCGATCATGTTCTTTATGAAATAGTGGCCATAAATCATGAATTGCACGATGCACATCTCCACTAGGATGCGTCTCAAGAGTCCATAGAAGATTATCTAAAGACTCCTTACTCAGGCCATCCTTAATGAATTGTATTTTATCTTCACGGTTTATAGATACCATTCCTAAATAATGACATTGTGTATTACAAGTCTATCTAGCACATCGATGACAGACTTCTAGTCGTTTTGCACGACGTTTCTTTGCAAAAGTACTTTTACCTATTCCAGGCATGTGTGAAATGAAGAAGTTAGAGGACTCACCTGATAATCGGACCTTTGCTTCAATCAACCAGCGAATATCTTCAGGAATTCCATGATTCATTAACAATCTCAATCTTGCACATCTAGCACGGTAAATTTTTGTAATCGCATTCTAAGGCAGAGCAGGAAAATACTTTTTCAATTTTTCAAGATTAGTGTCCATTATCAAATGAGAATTGGAAGAGAGATTCAAAGAATTGCACAAATATATACACAGATATCAGTTATTGTGGGAAGCTGAAAGAACCAACTTAAGTCACGGAGTACTGTTATCCGCTATTTGACCGGGGTGAGAGAAACTAGCAAAAATCACTCAAAAAGAAACAAAAACAAAAAAAAAATCAATCTTTATATACAGGATCACCCAATTCAATAGAGTCATGTTCAACTGAAAAATTGTCAAAGTAAACTTTCAGACAATGTCCATTTACCTTGAAAACATTGTCATTCTTTGGATTCTCGATGTCATAGGCCCCATATGGATACACATGTTTCACAATAAAAGGACCGCTCCATCCTGATCTTAATTTTCCAGGAAATAAATGCAATCGAGAATTATAAAGCAAGACTTTTTGACCAATATTGAATGTTTTTCTCAGTATTTTCTTGTCATGAAACTCTTTAATTCTTGCTTTATGAATTCTTGAATTTTCATATGCATCATTTCTTATTTCCTCAAGCTCATTTATTTGTGATTTTCGCAGTTGACTAGCATCATCCAGATTTGAATTGAAAGCTTTAATAGCCCAATAAGCTTTATGTTCAAGTTCCACAGGCAAGTGACAAGGTTTTCCATAGACTAGTCTATAAGGTGACATACCTAATGATGTTTTATAAGCAGTTCGATAAGCCCAAAGTGCATCATTAAGTCTTAAAGAACAGTCTTTCCTATTAGGGTTCACTGTTTTCTCCAAAATATGTTTGATCTCCCTATTAGCAAGCTCTACTTGTCCACTTGTTTGAGGGTGATAAGGGGTGGCAACTTTGTGTGTGATTCCATATTTCTTCATTAAAGACTCAAATGGCTTGTTGCAAAAATGTGTTCCACCATCACTTATTATGGCTCGAGGGACTCCAAATCGACTCAAAATATTTTCTTTCAAAAACTTTATTACTGTTTTGTGATCATTGTTTCAACTTGGAATTGACTCTATCCATTTTGAAACATAATCTACTGCGACTAATATGTATAAGAAACCAAATGATGGAGGAAATGGACCCATGAAATCTATACCCCAACAGTCAAAGATCTCAATGACAATAATAGGATTTAAAGGCATCATGTGACGTCTTGAAATAGATCCCAACTTTTGACAATTTTCACAAGACTTGCAGAATACATGTGAGTCTTTGAACATGGTGGGCCAATAAAATCCACTTTGTAAGATTTTTGCAGTTGTCTTTCTTGACGAGAAATGGCCCCTACATGCCTCAGAATGACAAAATTTAATGACACTACTTACCTCATTGTCAGGAATGCATCTTCGAAATATTTGATCAGGACAATATTTGAATAAATAAGGATCATCCCAATAAAAGTTCTTCACTTCGTTTAAGAACTTTCTTTTATCTTGGGTACTCCAATGAGCTGACAATTGTGCTGAAACAAGAAAATTGACAATATTAACAAACCAAGGCATTGTAGAGATAGAAAGTAAAGATTCATCGGGAAAGTAGTCATCGATTGGTGTGATGTCAGTTTTCGAATTTGTTGTCAATCTTGACAAGTGATATGCGACAACATTTTCGCTGCCTTTCTTATCTTTGATTGTGATATCAAATTCTTGAAGTAATAAAATCCACCGCACCAATCTAGCCTTAGAATCTTTCTTAGAAAGAAGATATTTCAATGTTGCATGATCACTAAAAACAACAATAGGTGAGCCAACAAGATAAGATCTGAATTTTTCACATACAAATACTACTACAAGTAATTCTTTTTCAGTGGTGGTATAATTCATTTGAGCACTATTTAAAGTTTTACTTGCATAGTAAATTACATAAGGTTTCTTATCTTTTCTTTGTCCCAAAACAGCACCTACGGCATAATCACTAGCATCACACATTATTTCAAAAGGTAATGACCAATCGGGAGGTTGAATGATAGGAGCACATGTAAGCAAGTTTTTAAGTTTAACAAAGGCTTCTTCACAATGTTCAGTCCATTCAAAAATAGTATCCTTTGTTAGAAGTGACACGACTAAAAGATTGATGTCTTCTCTCAAGTGCAGGAGTGTTGAAGTAATAAATAACCCGGCAAGACCGGGGTCGAACCATAGGGAGGTTAATTGTACAAATTATAAATGACAATAGTACAACAACAATAATAATAATAACAATAACAATAATAACAACAATGACAATAATAATAATAACTATAATAATAATAATAATAATAATAATAATAATACTAGTAGTAGTAGTAGTAGTAAAATTAATAATAATAGTACTAATAATAATAAAGAAAGAGAAGAAGAAGATGATGAGAACTTGGAGATGGAAAATTAATGTAAGGATTAAACAATAATAATAACAAATGTCAAGGTTAGAGGTTTCACTAATGGTATGTCAAACAAGTATAGTATAAACTCTTATTATTCAATTGGAAACCACACACAAAGGAGGTTCCAATCAGATTATAGATTGTTAACATGATTACATTAGTTATCTTATTCGATTAATGCTAGTACTTGTAAATCTTGTCAAGCATTCATGATTATAACTTATGTTAACAACAAATCAAGTTCCTTTCATAGCTCAGGTGTCGGTTATACCATACATTATGGGCTATGAAAGTGCCAAGCATTTGTTGTACCAAGTGTTATACAACATAAATCAAGATTAGTCATTTAACAAGCAAAGTATTAAAGAGTGAACAAGATAGCAAATACAAAACATGTTAGTATCAAACATTAAAGTCCATATTGAGTTTACACTATAATTATTCTTACACCATTAGTGTAACCTTTTCACCTTGACATAATAAACTTAGTTAGACATAATGAAAGAAAGAAAAATAAATAAACAAAATAAGAACATGAATAAGATAAAAGTTAACTAAGTAAATGAAAGGAAATGAAAGGCATAAACTTGATATTAATAAAAGTAAAGCATAAACATTACAAAAAATACAAAGAGAGAAAGCAAGAGCATGATCTTGATCTGAACCCCAAGATGCTTAAATGCATGGCAAATGCCTCCTTTTATAGGCCAAAATTGGGAACTATTGATTTGATGACTAATTGATAAATGGGTGGCCAACTTTTAACTTGGTGACAATCCTTATCTTCTCTTGTCTGCCCAAAACGTCATTGATAACGTCAAAATTGGAGCCAGTTGAAAACATGAAAGTTGTAGGCAATTGTCTCAGCTTTCTTGTGTAAAACATTCAGCTCATTTGGACTTCTAGAACTCGAGATATGGCCAAAATACTGAACAGTGCTCGGGCTGGAAGACAGATTCGGTCTTCTTTGTTGTTGCTATAATTTGGACTTGAAAATGGCCTTTTTAGATCTTGGGCTCCATATGAAAGTTGTAGGCCTATGTCTTACCTTTCCATCCATATAAATTGGACCTAAATCTGAGATACTTACCTTTCCATCGATCTTGGGCTCCATATGAAAGTTGTAGGCCTATGTCTTACCTTTCCATCGATATAAATTAGACCTAAATCTGAGATCTACAACTCCAGATATGATCCAATTACCGAACAGTGTTCGGTATGGATTGCACCGACATCTCTTTTCTAAGTTTGGCCATCTCTTTATCCTTGCAATTTAAGTTCTTAAAGTCATCAATCAATCCTTTCATTTATGTGATAGGCCTGCATTTAACATGAACATTTACCACAAATTAAAGGTATCTTATATTATTAGATATATTATTATAAAACATGTTTTAGTTAAGGAGTTATTGATACTTCAAGTGCAAAATGATGATATAAAACCATGATAAAAATGCACTTTTAAGTACTAATCACACCCCCTAACCAGCTTATTACTAGCACCTATCATGCAAACGTAGTGTACACAATAGCAAATAAAGAAAAATAAGCATACTCACATTCTCTAAATCAAACATTCATACAAAATTTCCAAATTCAGTCATATTTATCGTGCAACCAACATAATTGATTCATATGAAAACTCAACTTGTAATCTTCCCTTCTCACCAACACAAACAAGGTAGCAAACTAGAGAAATATCTATATATATATATATTTTTCTTTTTTTTTTCTTTTTTTTTTTGAAGATATGATTTATTCTTTCTTTAAATTGTCACTTCCCTTTTTACGCGAATACAAACATTTGTGATGAATGCACCCGGTTACTCACAAAGTCACAAACTTAAAGTGCTTTGCATACTCATATTTCAAGCTGCCGTTTGACGTAAAGATAAACATTTGTGATGAATACCCCTAGTTACTAAGCAACTCAAAACATTGGAGTAGATAGAACTTTGTACACATTTATTTATTTATTTATTTATTTAGTGATTATTACTCTATTTACTTAAACCTTGTTTAGGACTAGATCAAAAGGGATAATCACAAGTAAAGCATCATACTCATCTTTCATGCATATTCACACAACTCACACAACTTTTACAAGGAAAGATGTACTTCAGTAATCTTAAAAAAAAGTATGCTATATCTTGCTTTATAAGATATTATCTATCCCAAATTAAAGCATGCAATGTTTAACACAATAATGAACCCAAAAAGGTAATGATGATCCTAAACAAGTCTCATTCACATACCAATGCAAGTATTTTTTTATTTTTTTTAACAAACATAATGAAATATCTAAAATTAAGTTTTACCAATCTTTACGGTTTGGATTGACTGTTTTCTCTAAAATGTTCTTGATCTCCCTATTTGCCAACTCAGCTTGGCCACTAGTCTGTGGGTGATAGGGGGTACTGACCTTGTGAATTACACCATATTTTCTCATCAAAATCCCAACGGGCTTGTTACAAAAATGTTTTCCCCCATCACTAATCATAGCCCGGGGCATGCCAAAACGAGAGAAAATATTTTCTTTCAAGAATTTGACCACAACTCGATGGTCATTGGTTCGAGATGCAATGGCCTCCACCCATTTAGACACATAATCAACAACTACAAGGATGAATTGGTAACCAAATGAACTTGGAAAAGGTCCCATGAAATCAATCCCCCAACAATCAAATATTTCCAAAACAAGGATGGGGTTAAGGGGCATCATGTTACGCCTAGTGAGGTTACCTAGTCGTTGGCATTGGTCACATGCAACATAGAAGGCATGAACATCTTTAAACATGGTAGGCCAATAAAAACCACATTGCAAGATTTTGGCAATGGTTTTCTTGGAAGAGAAATGCCCACCACAGGCTAATGCATGACAAAAATTAATGACCCTTGGAATTTCATGATCAGGGATGCACCGCCTAATAATTTGGTTAGGACAATATTTAAATAGGTAGGGGTCATCCCAAAAAAAGGTGCGCACATTGCGCAAGAATTTTTGTTTGTCAAGTTTAGACCAATGAGAAGGAATCTGACTTGTGGCTAGGTAATTTGCTATGTCAGCATACCATGGAGAACCAATGTAACAGACAGTACCTGCACAAAATAAATTTTCATCAGCAAAGAGTTCATTTATTGGAGATTCATCAATTATGGTCTTATAGCTTGAAAGACGAGACAAATGATCAGCCATTACATTCTCTACTCCCTTTTTATCTCGAATTTCAATGTTAAACTCTTGGAGTAGGAGGATCCATCGAATCAAACGTGGTTTGGCATCTTGTTTTGTGAGCAAATATTTCAATGCTGCATGATCAGTGAAAACAATAACAAGAGATCCAACCAAATAAGACCTAAACTTGTCTAATGCAAAGACCACAACTAAGAGTTCTTTTTCAGTTGTAGTGTAATTCAATTGAGCATCATTCAAAGTCTTGCTAGCATAATATATGACATGAGGTTTCTTGTCTTTTCTTTGCCCTAAAATAGCCCCAACCGCAAAATCACTAGCATCACACATCAGTTCAAATGGTAAAGACCAATCAGGAGCTTGTATAATTGGTGCAGTTGTCAACAACCCTTTAAGCTTTTCAAAAGCTTCTTGACATTTTGATGTCCAATCAAATGGGACATCTTGTGACAACAAGTTACACAATGGTTTGGCAATGGTACTAAAAGAATGAATGAATCTTCGATAAAAACCAGCATGTCCTAAAAAGGATCTCACATCTTTCACAGTCTTAGGGGTAGTTAATTTTTGAATGACTTCCACTTTTGACTTATCTATCTCTATCCCTTTTGAAGAGACAATGTGACCAAAAACAATGTCATGTGTCACCATAAAATGACACTTCTCCCAATTGAGTACAAGATTGCTCTCTTCACACCTTTCAAGAACTTTTTCTAGATTCATTAGACACAACTCATAGGAATCCCCATAAACTGAAAAATCATCCATGAAAACTTCCAAAAAAATTTCCACCATGTCACTAAAGATACTCATCATACACCTTTGAAAAGTGGCTGGTGCATTACACAAACCAAATGGCATTCTTCTATAAGCATAAGTACCAAAAGGACAAGTGAAAGTGGTTTTTTCTTGGTCTTCTAAAGAAATCTCAATTTGGTTGTAACCTGAGTATCCATCCAGAAAACAATAGAAAGCTCTTCCAGCTACTCTTTCAAGCACTTGGTCTAAAAATGGAAGCGGAAAATGGTCCTTCCTAGTCACCATGTTCAATTTACGATAATCAATGCACATACGCCATCCAGTTTGGATTCTAGTTGGTACCAGGTCATTATTTTCATTCTTCACTACCGTGACTCCAGATGTTTTTGGGACAACTTGGGTTGGACTAACCCATTTTGAGTTTGCAATAGGGTAAATGATACCTGCATCAAGTAGCTTAAACACTTCACCTCTCACTACTTCCTTCATGTTTGGGTTCAATCGTCTTTGCATTTGCCTCACAGATTTAGCCTCTTCTTCAAGATAGATTCTATGTGTACATAATAGAGGGCTAATTCCTTTCAAGTCAGTAATTTTCCACCCAATTGCTTTCTTGTGTTTTCTCACCACTCTTAAAAGTTTTTGTTCTTGCTCTATGCTAAGTTTTGATGAGATCACAATAGGATATGATTCATCTTCCCCTAGAAATGCATACTTAAGATCACTCGGTAAAGGCTTCCTTTCTAGTTTATCAGGCTGGACAAGAGATTCCTCAACTTTCACTTGGGGTGAAATCAAAGGCTCAAATGATAGGGTCCATTGACCTATTGACATAATAGGCATTGGATCTAGATAAGTCTCGAGTTCTCTTACTTCCTCATCAACACATTCCAAAGAACAAAATCTTTCATCATGAATTAAAGTTCTCTCCAATGGATCCTTGATCCACACTCTCTCAAAGTGTTCTTGACAAACTGTTTGGATGAAATCTACCTTTCTAATGTCCTCATGTTCCCCGACTTGTTTGGAGACATTGAATATGTTCATCTCCATAGTCATATTCCCAAAAGACAATTTCATCACCCCATTCCTACAGTTAATTAAGGCATTGGATGTAGCTAGGAAAGGTCTCCCTAAGATGACTGGGATAGGGGCATTAGAACCTTGAATTGGTGCAGTGTCTAACACTACAAAATCAACAGGAAAGTAGAATTTATCTACTTGGACCAACACATCCTCAACGATACCCCTAGGAATCTTGATTGACCTATCAGCTAATTGAAGGGTGATTCGAGTAGGCTTGATTTCTCCTAAACCTAATTGTTCGTAAACAGTGTAGGGTATTAAATTCACACTTGCTCCTAAATCCAACAAAGCTTGATCTATCTTATGACTTCCAATAATGCATGAAATGGTAGGACAACCAGGATCTTTGTATTTGGGAGGGGTCTTAAACTGGATGATGGCACTAGCATGTTCAGTTATGTTCAGTTAGAGAAGCTCTTTCTTTCACATTCAATCTCCTTTTGACTGTGCATAAATCCTTAAGAAACTTTGCATAAGATGGAACTTGTTTAATTGCATCAAGGAGTGGAATATTGACTTTCACTTGTTTGAACAATTCATAGATTTCTGAGTTCATAAGATCTTGTTTAGGTTTCCCTAACCTTTGTGGAAATGGTGCTCTAGGAACAAATTCTAAATCACTCATTTTGACTCCAATTTTTCTTAAATCATCTCTTTTCTCACTCATCTCTTTCTCATTTATCTCACCTTCTTTGTCACTCAAACTCTCATTTGTCACTTGTGTTTTGATTCCCTCTTCACTTTCCCTAGATTTCTCCTCTATAATACCTTTAGGAATCCTAAAACCTACACCTTTGTCAACAATCTTTCCACTTCTAAGGGTAGTGATGGCTTGGACTTGTTCATGGTTTGAAGGTTCACTAGGTGAGGATTCACTCATGTGTACCTGACCTCTAGGATTGGGCATTGGTTGAGCTGGGATTTTTCCCTTCTCTTGAATGCTTAGTGATTGAGTCAACTTAGTTAGTTGACTTCGAATGTCATCTAAGGTCCTATTGGTCTGGTCTTGGAATTTGTAAACTTGGTTGTTGATTCCTCCTTGCGTTTGCATGAATTGTTGAAGAGTATCCTCTAAGGATCTCTTATGAGGTGGTTGGTATGTGTTATGTGTGGGAGCATGAAATGGTTGGGGTGGAGGTTGAAATGTTTGAGGTACTGAAGAGCCCTCATTTCTCCATCCAAAATTTGGGTGGTTCCTCCATCCAGGATTATAGGTCTCAGAGTAGGGATTGCCTACATGGTTTGGAAATGGCTTTCTTACATTACTTGAATCAGAAGTTTGGCCATATAGCACTTCCTTGAAGGCTGGAATGGTAGGACACTCAGTTGTCCTATGCCCTTTGCTCTCACAAACAACACAACTTTCCTCTTGTTGTTCACTTATGACATGCACTTTTTTAATCTCAAGAGACTCTACTTTCCTAGCCAATGAGGCTAATCTAGCATTGAGGTCATCAGTCTCTTTCAATTGAAACTTCCCACTTGAATGAGAAATGGTGTTTCTAGACTCAACATGAACTGGGAGAGAAGTCTCCCATTGCTTTGTGTTTTCAACCAATTGATCAAAAAAATCAAAGGCCTCACTTGGTTCTTTATCATAAAACTCACCATTACACATGGTTGACACTAGCTTTTTAAAATCTGCGGTAAGAGAGTCATAAAAGAAACTCACTAACCTCCACATCTCAAAACCATGATGAGGGCATGCATTTAACAAGTCTTTGAACCTTTCCCAAGCTTGGTGAAATGACTCATTTGGACTACAAGAAAAATTCATCATTTGACGTTGTAAAGCTGCAGTCCTATGAGTGGGGAAGTATTTTTTCAAAAATTCAGCTTGCATTTCTCTCCATGTACCTATAGACCTAGGATGCAAGGAGTTTAGCCAAAGCTTGGCTTTATCCTTTAGAGAGAATGGGAACAATTTAAGCCGAATGGTTTCCTCGGTGCATGTTCTATCAATAAAAGTATTACATACCTCTTCAAAGTCTTTAATGTGTATGTATGGATTTTCAGAATCCATACCATGAAATGTGGGAAGAAGTTGAATCATGCCCAGTTTCAAATTGAAAGCTTGTTGGTTAACAGGTAAGATAATACACGAAGGTGTACTTTGTCTAGCCGGGTGAAGATACTCTCTAAGAGTTCGAAAATTAGGTTGATCATTGAATTGTGGAGGTCCAGTACCTTGAACACTCCCTTCACCCTCTACATCTTCAACATTAGCCATGATAAAATAATAATAATAATAATAATAATAATATAACAATTATATGAATATGAAAAGAAAGGAAAGAAAAAGGAAAAAAATTGCAAATAAAAGTAATAGCTCAAAAATAAAAATACAACAAATTAAGAAATTCACTCTCCAACTAATAAACACTATTAACAACAATAAACATTAAAAGATAATTATAACAAGCTTGAATAAAAAGGCGGTAATACCAGCCAAGCACTTCAAACAATAAATATAAGAAAAATAATCATAACAAAACAACAAAATAAAATGAAATAAACAAGAGGTGGTAATACCGGCCAAGCACTTCAAACAATAATTATAAGAAAAATAATCATAACAAAACAACAAAATAAAATGAAATAAACAAGAGGCGGTAATACCGGCCAAGCATTTTAGACAATAAATATAAGAAAAATAACAACAATAAACATTAAAAGATAATTATAACAAGCATGAATAAAAAGGCGGTAATACCGGCCAAGCACTTTAGACAATAAATAAAAACAATATCAACAAAATAAAATGAAATAAACAAGAAAAATATTAGAAACTAATAAGAATAGACAATAAAAGAAAAATGGTTGAACCAACCAAAATCCAACAATTAATAGTCCAGTCCACAGTCCAATATCCGAAACGTTAAGGTCAAATTTTTTTTAGGCGGTAAAACCAGCCAATTGAATTTTTTTTATATGATTTTTTTTAGTTTTCCAATAATCAAATCTAAATTTGTTACCTTTGCTTGCTAGCTCCCCGGCAACGGCGCCAAAATTGCTTGACCGCTTTATATGATCGGCTTGTTTTAACTCGCAAGTGCACGAGTGTGCGATATAGCAATTAACTCGGTAAGATCGAGGTCATATCCACAGAGAGCTAGATCTGGAAATTAAGCTAAGTAACAAAAAAAACTCAAGAGAAATTAAATTAACAATAACTTGGTTGAAAATAATTGATGGATTTGTTTTCAAAGATAAAAAAAAATATAAATAGATTTTAAATGACAAGAAAAAGTAAGTCTTGGTCCAAATCAATTTTAATGGTGATGTATTGGTGATTTCTTCAACATATATAAGATAACTCAACCTAATATCAACGATGGTGATATTAGACCGGAAGATATTACAATGAAGATTAGAAAGATGAAAATTGATTATTGCTTAAGAATGAACAAGTACTTTCATATTAAGTAAGACATTGAATCAAGCAATCTCTATACCAAAACTAAAGTTTGTGCATAAAAATTCAAGATTATAACATTACCTAAATGATTTCTAAAATTTCTTTACAATAATAAATCATTCATGAAGAAAATAAGAAGATAAACATTAAGATTCATTCATATCCTAAAGAACTCACCTCAATCACCATTATCCTTGATTTGGATCCAAGAAAGAGTTTAGCCAACCATGATTATATATAAGAACACTTCAATAAACATGAAAGAACTTGAATCCAACTGAAATAATAAGTTTTACAAACTAAAGAACCAAAATTTATAATGAAGAACACAATACAATTTCAGAAAAAATTCGGACACAAATCTGACTCTAACTTTGGACAGCAATTCTACCCTCTTAGAAGCTTTTTGTCAAGAAGTCTATTAGAGACATATTTATAGGAAATTCTGTCACCTTTCCAGATCATTAAAGAATAGCTCATCTGGACACCTAAGTCAAACGTTATGGGCAAAACACCGAAAGGTGTTCTGAAAAATCAAATCAAGACAGCTTTACAACTAATTTGGTGCACGTTTTTCTTCCTCATTTATGAGGTGTCTCCTTCTTCTTTTTGACCCAAAATAATGTTAAAATATCCCCTCCAACTTTCCATACATGTGCTTGCCTTCTTGGATCAATGGATTACCCAAAATAAATCAATTGTTAGTTGTTGTGTGGACATGTAAGATCATGGATTGTGTTTGGGTTGATTTGGGGTTGATTTAGGGCTGAATTTGGGCTGAATTTGAACATCAAATAAGTATACAAATATACTTATTATTTGGGCTAAGATTGACATTGAAACCTTGAGTGTTTAATGGTTGAAGTTTGCACACAACATAAGGCAAGTTTGGGCTTGAAATAAATCATATGATATTCTTTTTTAGAATTGGAATAGAATTGATTTTTGGGACAAATTTGGAGCACTTATTTGAACCAAGATTTGCTTCAATCTTCAACTAAATGTCTCTTCAATTCTTTGTTGTGAATTCCGACGTTGAATTTTCTGAATTAATTCATTTAAGCTCCAAAAACCTATCAAAACATTAAAACAAACTTTATTACTAAAAAACACATCAATTATTATAAAAACAACCAAATAAAAACAATAAATACATATGTAAAATAAGAGACTTAATAAAACTTTTGATGCACAATCAGGGCCCTTATAGTTTGACGTCCATTGACTCTAATCTTCTCCTGGTAAAGGCAATATTTTCTTTAGTACAAGATTTTCTTCGTGGAATCCTTGAGGTCTAACATTCTTATCGTATGATTTGGCCATCCTTCTTTAGTAGAGTTGATGATAAAAAATTACGACTATCCTATTTTCATTGATCAAATTCAGCTGTTCATATCTAACTTTTTCCCATTCTACCTCTTCTAGCTTAAAGTCTACCAATAGTCTACCAATACTCTCAATGATGGGAATTCCACTTCTAAAGGCATCACCGCCTTCATTCCATATACCAATGTGTACGGGGTGGCTCCTATTGAGGTTTGGACTATAGTGCGATATGCATGAAGGGCAAGTGGCAACATCTCATGTCAATCCTTATAAGTGACTACCATCTTTTGAATAATCTTTTTGACATTCTTGTTAGTAGTTTCTACTGCACAATTCATCTTTGGTCTATATGGTGAAAAGTTGGAATGCTTGATTTTCTATTTAGAGCAGAGTTCTATTATCATCTTACTATTAAAATTCTAGGCATTATCAGTTATAATCTTTTCTGGTGGACCATATCGACATATCAAATCTCTTTCAATAAATTTCTTCACTATTTCTTACATCATATAAGCAAATGACTCGGCTTTTATCTATTTTGTAAAGTAATCGATAGCCACAAGAATAAACTTATGACTATTTCTGGCTCTTGGGTTTGTAGGTCCAATCACATCAATTCCCTACATCATGAAGGGCCATGGAGATGTCAAGTTAAATAGAGGAGCTGTAGTGGCATTGATTTTGTCATTGTATACTTGGCACTTATGACATTTTCGAACATAGTCAATGTAATCCTTCTCTAATGTCATCCAGAAGTACCTGACTCTTTGTATCTTCCTAAACATCACGTGTCCATTAGCATGGGTTGAGTAAATCCCTTCATGGACTTCCCGTAACGTGCTTTTTACCTTGAATTCATCTAAACATCTAAATAAAGTCTTGTCAAATGATTTCTTATACAAAATCTCTCCATCAAGATAAAATTCCATTACCAACCTCTTCAAGGTCTTCTTGTTGATTTTGGATGCCCCTGTGGGAAATGCCTGGTATTGGATGAAATTCTTGATATCATAGTACCAAGGGTTTCCATCCACTTCTCTTTCGACTGAGTAGTAATGAGCTGGGTTATTTTTTATATTAATATATATCAGCTGTACCTTGTGCCCAAAGTCTATCTTAGCCATAGATGCTAGTGTGGCCAAAGCATCTGTAAATTGGTTTCCTTCCTTTCCCAGATGGATGAACTCTATTGTGGTATTCTTAGTAAGGCCTTAACTTCTCTTTTATGGTTTACCATTCTCCTTTAGTTAGTAAATGATTAGCATTGAGTCTTCATACACATCTATCTTTCTAATGTTCATCTCCAATACAGTATTTAAACCGAGAATGCAAGCTTCATACTCAGTCGTGTTGTTGGTGCACTAGAACTGTAGCTTAACTAAAACTAGATACTACTTCTTATTAGGAGAGATTATCACTACACTCGCTCCGTTACCATATACATTTACAGCATCATCAAAGTACATAACCCACCAATTTGATTTATCTTTCTCGATTGCATGCACATCTTCATTGGAAAAGTCAAAGTTTAATGACTTATAATCTTTCATAGCTGGTCAGCCAGGTGATTGGCAATAACACTCTCTTTCATGGCTTTCCTTATCATATATACTATATCATACTCAACCAATAGAACTTGCCATTTCATAATTTTGCTAAATAGATAACACTTTTCATAAATGTTCCTCAACGGGTCTAATTTAAAAGTTAACCACATAGTGTGATACAACATATATTGACGTAATCTCTTTGTAGCCCATGTTAGTGCGTAATATAGCTTCTCAATCATAGTATACCTAAACTTATAAGTTCATGAACTTCTTGCTTAGGTAATAAATGACCTTTTCCTTCCTTCCGGTTTCATCTTGTTGCCCAAACACACATCCCATTATTGTTTTGATTACTGTTAGGTACAATATCAATGGTCTTTCTAGAATAGAAGGAAAAACTAGAGGTGGATTCAACAAGTACTACTTGATTTTCTCAAAAGCCTCTTCACACTCTTCATTCCATATTCCAAGGTTCTTCTTCTTTAACAAATGAAAGATCGGGTCACAAGTCATAGTTAATTAAGATATAAACTGAGCAATGAAATTCAACCTTCCTAAGAAACCTCTCACATCCTTCTTAGTCTTGGGAGGTGGCATAGATTGAATAGCTTTTACTTTGTTGGGATTCTCTTCTATCCCTTTATCACTCACCACAAATCCCAACAACTTACAAGATTTCACCCCAAATGAACACTTTATTGAGTTACGCCTCAACTTATATTTCTTTAACCTTTCAGATAATTTCTTCAATATTTGGACATGATTCCCTCTCTCTCTAGATTTAGCAATCATGTCATCCACATATACTTCAATCTTTTTGTGCATGATGTCATGAAACAAAGTCATCATAGCCCTTTAGTAGGTAGTCATAACATTCTTTAAACCAAATGGCATGACTTTGTACCAAAAGGTTCCCTATGATGTTACATAGGTTGTCTTCTCATTATCTTCCCACACCATTTTTATCTGATTATAACCTGAAAAACCATCCATGAAGGAATATGTGGAGTTGCGTGCTGCATTATCAACTAGCATATTATGTGTAGTAAAGGGAAATTATCTTTAGGGCTAGCCCAGTTTAAGTCCCTAAAGTCTACACATACTCTAGTTTTGCATTCCTTTTTGGGTACCACCACTATGTTTGATACCCATTGTGGATACTTGTCTACTTTTAAAAAATTAGCATTTTATTGTTTTTCAATTTATGCTTTACTTTAATTAAGATCTTTGAATGAGTTCTCCTTAACTTCTACTTAATTAGCTTGCATCCTTCCATCAATGGTATCCTATGTACTACGATATTCGTATCTAAACCAAGCATATCCTCGTAGGACCAAGCAAAGACATCTACGTAATCTTAGAGTAATGCAATCAACTATTCCTTCTCTTTAGGGGTGATAAAAGTCATATTTTCAACTCTCACTTGATTTCTTCATTACCTATATTTATGGTTTCAAGTTCCTCTTTAGCGGGCCTCCAAGCCTATTCATGTTGTTCTATTAATTTTATGAATTCCCATATGTTTTTCTCCTTCCATTCCTCATCTTCTACAACTACTATATATTCTTTAAAGTTTGGTCATTCATTCTCAATGTAAAGTGCAAGTATTGTTGTGGAGGATCTACTTTCAGGGTTCCTAAAAGCGGAAAGTGATGTGTAAATGCACAGTAAAACATCAAGATGAATTTTAAAAATACATGATCTCATTAAAAAGAAAAGATTGGCTCAAAAACAAAAATAAAATCCAATTGACTTCTTAAGCCTTGATTGTCAATGAATAAAAACAAAACAAAATAGAGAAAGGCAAACAATATAGATAATATTATAATCCAACAATCATTGTTGATTACATTTTGAAAATCAATAGAGCTTCTTGGATCTCCCAATTCTAGAACTTCTCTCATTCGGCTAACTTTCAAATGAAAGTCCTGACAGTGACTTCTTCTTGAGTGTGGATGGTTAATTGCGGCAACTTTTCATCCCTTCTTCTAGATTTAATTTTCTCAGCAATGCCCTCGACTTGATCTTCCTCTAGAGTGTTTATGTTCATTGAAGAAAGCTTCTGAAGGAGGTTTCCATGTCCTTTATTAAGTGTATCACATATATGACTTTTGGAAACAAAATCTTGATTGAAGGGATGACTAAGCTTTCTTCTTTAAGCCTTTTTCCTTCTATCCTAGCCATTCTCTTCTCCCTTCTTACACCAGCAATTTGCTTGTAATCCTTTTTTTTAGGCTTATATCCAAGCCCAAACCTCTGTTCTGCTGCTTTTAGTTTGATTATATCAATCCATTCAAGCCTTTCTTTCTCAATGTCATATGGGAAAGGAATCTTGTGTTTCAAAAAGCTTTTAGCGACCATTTTGGTGGCCTCTAAGATTTCTGGCTTCCTCATCATAATGTTCTTGAGCACCCACTTGGTATTCACAACCTTAAATGCATGAAGGTTTGCATCCTTACAATCTTCAGCTTCAATGAATGGAACTGCCACATTTCTTACCATTGATATAGTCTCCTCAGCCTTAACAGTAACCAGAACACCATTGGCAATGTACTTCAAACATTGATGTAGCAAGGAGGTGACAGCTCTCGCAAAATGTATCCATAGCCTTCCTAATAACATACTATAGGAAGGGTAGATATCTATTACTTAAAGGGTTACTAGAAAGACTTATGGACCCACAGTTGGTTTGACCTCAATTGTCCCGATCACTTGCCTTGGCGAGCCATCGTATGCTCTAACCGTCATCACACTAGGTTGCATATGTGAGGGATCTACTGGCATTTCATCTAGCATACGCCTTGGTAACACATTAAGGATTGAGCTATTATTGATAAGAACTTTACTGATGAGACAATCTTTGCATCGGATTGTGACATACAAGGGCTTGTTATGTGTAGTTCCTTTAGTGTCAAGTTCATCTTTCATGAAATATAAGTAATTGGCAGCATGGATCCTCCCTACTAGATGCTTTATAGTCTTTTAATCAATATCTTAGGGTATATAGGCCTCATTCAGCACTTTTTGCAAAGCATTACGATGCGGCTCGGAGTTGAGTATTAATGACATGATGCAGATCATAGCAGGGGTCGTCTTCAACTAATCCACTATATAATACTCACTATGCTTCATCAATTTCAAGAACACATTTGTTTCTTCCTCAGTCACATGTTTATTTACCTCAAACTCTTTATTGAGGTCTAACACCTCCTTGCCCTTAGCCTTTTTTTGCTTTTCTAGTTCTTCAAGTGTGAAACAACAACCACTCTAAGGTAGCCTATTTATCTAAGTTCGAAACAACAGCAAAAGGGTTTTGATATTCAAGGTATATCCATAATCTCTAAGCATCACTCCATAGTCTACTTTGTTTGTATATGAGTGCTTGATTAATACCAATTTTGAAAGCCATTAGTTGTTGATTGGACTCTACATTTCCCCTGATTCTCTATCATCTTTATCTCTTCATTATCTTTTACAACCTCAATCCTTAGCTCTCTTAAAGTCAGCATTCTCATAACATTTTGATGAAACTCAATACATTCATCAATGTGATGCCCTTTCTTTTTATGGAATAGGAAAAAATCATTTTCCCTTATGGAATGTTCAGATGGTTTCTCTAAATGTCCAAATTGTACCAACATCTCGTATAGCCTCGCCATGGTCACTTTTAACACCTTCTCTTTGCTATTGACCTCCATAGCATTCACTTCACAACCACCTATAACATGTTTGGGTAAAAGGTTAGAATTCACATTAGGCGAATCTTTAAAAGTGACCCATCCAATTTTGATAACTTGTAATACCCTATTCTTAAAAGCTACACAATTTTCGATGCTATGACCTGTATTACCAGCATAGTATTCATAAGTCAACTCGGGGTTATACCAAGTAGGGAAACTATCAGTCTAATACTTAGCAATTTGGCATATAACTCTTTTAGGCTTATTGGCAAAGGTGATAATTGTTCTTCTGGTTATCGGTTGTCTCTCCTTTGGTAAATGTTTTGGTTATTAGTTAGGAATTTCATTGATGGGATAGGTTTGGGATGGAGGGTTTGGAAAAGTTAATATTGGTGATTTGGGAGGTAGGTGTTTGGTAGTTTTGGTAGTTTTTTCCTTTCCCTTGGTACTTGACTTCTAAGTTATTCACCTTGATTTCCTTTTTCTTCCCTAAAAAACTCTTCTTCTCTATAGGTTCTGCAATTCTCCCACTTCGAATTTCTTGCTCAATCTTTTTAGCAATTCGCACAACATCATAGAAATGCTGGGCTAAGCTACCCATAAGATGTTCATAATATGAGACCCTAAAAGTATTGGTGAACAATGTCACCATCTCTGTTTCTATTAGCAGAGGTTTTACATTAATAGTTTAGTCTTGACATCTTTAAGAATAAGTGACATGACTAGAAGATTGATGTCTTGTCCCAAGTGTAGGATTGTTGAAGTAATAAATAACCTGGTAAGACCGGGGTCGAACCACAGGAAGGTTAATTCTATAAATTATAAATGACAATAATATAACAATAACAACAACAACAACAACAATAATAACAACAACAATAATAATAAAGAAAAAGGAGAAGAAGAAGATGATGATGAGAACTTTGAGATGTAATATTAATGTAAGGATTAAACAATGATAATAACAAAATGTCAAGGTTAAAGGTTCCACTAATAGTATGTCAAACAAGTATAATATAAACTCTTATTATTCAATTAGAAACCACACACAAAGAAGGCTCCAATCAGATTATAAATTGTTAACATGATCACATTAGTTATCTTATTCGATTAATGTTAATACTTGTAAATCTTTTCAATCATTCATGATTATAACTTATGTTAACAACAAATCAAGTTCCTTTCATAGTTCAGGTATCGGTTATACCATATAGTATAAGCTATGAGAGTGCCAAGTATTTGTTTTACCAAGTGTTATATAACATAAATCTAGATTAGTCATTTACTTGTGTGCCCAAAACATCATTGATAACGTCAAAAATAGAACCACTTGCAAACATGAAAGTTATAGACAATTATGTCATCTTTCTTGTGTAAAACATTCAGCTCATTTAGACTTTTAGAACTCCAGATATGAGCCAAACACTGAATAGTGCTCGGGCTGGAAGACAGATTCAGACTTCTTTGTTATTGCTCCAATTTGGACTTAAAAATGACCTTTCTAGATCTTGTGCTCCATATGAAAGTTGTAGGCCTATGTCTTACCTTTCCATCTATATAAAGTGGACCTAAATCTGAGATTTACAGCTCTATATATGATCTAATTATCAAACAGTGTTCCGATATGGACTGCACTGGTATCTCTTTTTTAAATTTGCTCATCTCTTTGTCCTTTCAATTTTAGTTCTTAAATTCATCAATCAATCCTTTCATTTATGTGATAGGCTTATATTTAAAATGAACAGTTATCATAAATTAAAGGTATCTTATATTATTAGATATGTTATTATAAAACATGCTTTAGTTAAGGAGTTATTGATACTTTAAGTGCAAAATGATGATATAAAACCTTGATAAAAATGAACTTTTAAGTACTAATCAATGCTATATAAAGCAAACAACAACAAATTTTAGAGCATAAATCCCAATCAATTTATTGTTGAAAAATAAAATTGAAAAAAAATCAATCTAAAAAAGACAATAAAATGACTCAAAATAACTCAAGTTAACCCGTAAAAATATGTGATCTACGTTATGAGATTGAGATAACTTAATAAAAAGCAAATAAAAAAATCATGAAGCTTAATTTTTAATTAACCTAATGTTTAATATAAAAAAATATCAATTAAAAAATAAATCTAATTCAACTAAATTAACCTACTAAACTGATTAAATAACTAAGATGTTATTTCAAGAAATGATTTTGGAAATTTTCTTCATGTGTTGAATAACTAAGATAAGAGTTTTGATAGGGCAAAAACATAGGCTCTCTAAGATGATTGACTAGAAGAAGAGAAGGAAGGCTCATTCTGCTACGAACTGACCCTTAGTCTCAAAGAAGAAACAATTACTTGGTGTTATATCTTTAGCACATCAAACATGAGGGTATAAACAATATGGTTGTATAGTGTTTAACTCGTATATTTTCCTTTTAAATTTATAGCAAAATCTTAAAAAAAAGTATTGTGTCCACTATAAAATATAAAGGGTGAACAATGTGGCTACACAGTATTCACCTCACACACTTTATATTATAAATAACTAGTTTTGTATTGACACTCCGTGGCGGGGTGGTTATTTTTTCAAGTAAAAAAATAATAATAAGCAAGCTCTTACAATGCATTTTTGAATGTATTTTTTTTTTCAATCACAAATCAAAATGTCTCTATATATATTTAGTAATTAGATCGATAGTTAATAAATAGATAACAAAGATTAATATATTTGATATCGTGACATGAATTATATGCTTAGTTGTTTTTAACAACTATGTTTCTTAGAGTTTTTTTATGAACTAACCATATATTCCTATAAAAGATAACAAAAAATTCATATTAATATTGAATGAAAAAATTAAAAAAAAACTAATGAAAAAAAAGACAAGTTAAAACTGTATAAATATACTAATTTATTAAACATAAATATATAATTGAGATAATGATATGAAAAGAAAAACTTTTTATGGGACACTGATTAATCTTGGTGATGTCCAAAGTGTATATCAAATATTTTATAACTTGCCATGTGCAACAAATGTATCACAACCTAAATTTAATAAATTATAGTGAAGCTGTACCTTCAACAAAATAGATCTAATATTAGAAAGTTAACGGAAATAATAAATATACCTTTGCCCACAACTGGCTGGTCCCTTCAACAAAATGCTGAGCTGATCCCTATACTTTTAAAGATATTTACAATTCTGTCCCTTCATTAATTTTTCGTTAGTAAAATGTTGAGCTGTCAGCAATATTTCCTTAGTTTGTGCCGCTAACTTAACGGTAAAATGTGATTCAAGGATCAATTAGTTATTTAGATGAATTCGAGGGATTAATCTGTTTGTTTAACAAAAATACAGACACTAGTTTAATAGAATTTACCTCATATTTTAATCATTATATGCGCGAGTGCGCGCGTGCAAGCGAGTGTTTACTTGTTGATGTTTTAGGTCCTGTTTGTTTGCAGGAAAGTTGTTTCCTTTTGGAAAGTGAATTCCGGGGAAAGTAAATTCCGGGAAAAATGAATTCCTTAAAAATAAAGTATTTTCCAATGTTTGGCAGTGTTATGAAAAATGAACTAGAAAACACTTTCCAGTGTTTGGTTATGTTATGGAAAATGAACTGAAAAATAATTTATTAATATTTTATTTTTCTCAAGTTTATTAAAATAATAAGGAATAAATCTTACAAATTAAAAAGTTGAATAATAATGAAATTAAAAAAAAATTCATAAATTATCTCAAATAAAATAAATAATAATCCAAACAATAAAGATCAAATCTTAAAAACAATGAACGTGATTTCCCAAAAACTACTTTCTGAAAAAACAAATACAAGAAAGTTTGGAACATGTTTTCTCGAAAACTATTTTCCAAAAAACAAACACAGCTAAAAAAAAAACACTTTCCTGAAAACCAAGCTAAAGTTTTTTTTTACTAAAAAATATTTTTGTTGATCAGAAAGTATTTTTCGTTGACTAGAAAGTGTTTTCCATTGATTGGAAAGTGTTTTTTGTTGATCGGAAAGTGTTTTTTATTGACCAACTTTCCTAATAACAAACAAATATAGAAAAGTTTGAAAAATAATTTTCCAAAAACTATTTTTCAGAAAACAAACATGGTCTAGCGTCCCTCCCTCCCTCCTCCGCCTCTCGGAAACCGCTGCCGCCAAGAAGGCTTCAGATTTCTGCCAGGTGCTTCTATTTCTAACATGTTTTTGTTTTCAAAATTCATGGGTGTTTTTATTTATTTTATTCTAATAAGTAAATTAAAGAAAAAAAATCGATCCGATGAAATCTCTGCTAGTGAACGCAATTCGATTTTAATAAGTAAATTAAAAAAGTATATAATCGGATCCGATGAAATCGCTGCTCGTGAATGCCATTCAAAGAAACGCACAATTAGCCGATTCTAAATTTTCTTTTTCAATTTTCCCCCTTAATTTACAAGATATTATCCGATTTTTCTCACACTTATTGTTTTAATAATCAAGCCCTGAATTCTTGAACCCAAATTTATTTCATTTTATTTTTTCGTTTCATTTTTAAGTGGAGAATAGAAATCAATTCAAATCTTTTAGGCTCGATCGATAATTTGTTAATTAGTTTATGCAGCAGCTGGAGTGGAAGGGATATTACTGCCGGAATGGCCGAAAAATGAGCTGTTTGGTTGATTCTTCTTTTTTGGAATTTACTGAATTCTTCAAAATTATTGTGTTTTTAACAACAATACGATATCCTTGGGTTTCATGCTCGCTCACACATGGAAAAAAGAAAGAAAGAACAGAACTTTAAATTTTATAATTTGGTCATGTTGATGCTCGTCGTTTTCTTCATTTTCCTAGCTTAAAACATCCTAGACAATCTCTTTGGGATGGGTTATTGTTTGTGGCCTGTTCATGTTCTATTTGCTGGGGTATTTAGATTGCTGATATTCATCGGGATTTGAAAAGCCTTGTTCTATGACTTTGTTTTGTTTTCTTCTTCTTTCTTTATTCTTTTGGGGATGTGGTATTCTCCTCTTTCTATTTACACTCTTTGCTCCCTACAACATTTATTCTTTCAGAAAAGTAAATACATACATAAATAACAACAGGAGAGGAGGGGGAGGAGGTTTGACGGTATGTATTTGGATGCGAGTAAAATTTGGTAAGCACCTGAAAAAGGTCCTGAATCTAAATTGGTAAGATGTGATATACTGATATCTAGAGAGATAACTTAATCTATCTATTGAAGTAAAGCATTTAAATACGTATACAATGTTTTTGGAACATTAAGTTCTTTTTAAATCTATTCAAGTCTGAATAAACTGATATTCCAATTTTCATGACTTTGATGTGCTCTTCTCTTCTGCTGTTCCTGTCTTTCTTTTTAGGGTCTGTTCTAACGTGCAATATAATTATTTTTTTTTTTTGTGGTGATAGAAGTGATTTTTTTTGGTTGGCCAAAACCCCATGGATGCCAATAATTGGAGGCCCACTGCCCCAGGCGGAGAACCTGTGATGGACACAGGTGATTGGAGAACTCAATTGCAGCCTGACTCACGGCAAAGAATAGTCAACAAAATGTAAGCATCATCTGTTTGCTAATATGTGCAAGTGCTGCAAAATAGTATATCTTGTATTTAAATGAATGAAAAAGAGAGGGGCAAAAGGCTAATTAAAATCAGGAGGACTGCCATGAGGCAACCTCAAGTATCATACACCTCTGTTTTTGTCTTTTTCATTTTTCACTTGTTTCTCACAAGAAGTGAACTAGAGGGAATAAAAAGTGCTGGAAGTAATTTTTGTTGTAACTTCTTGTGTAACATCTTTGGTTGGAACTTTTTGGTTGGCCAAAACCCCATGGATGCCAATAATTGGAGGCCCACTATCCCAGGCGGAGAACCTGTCATTGACATGGGTTATTGGAGAATTCAATTGCAGCCTGACTCACGGAAAAGAATAATCGACAAAATGTAAGTATGTGTTTCCTAATATGTGCAAGTGCTGCAAAATAGTAAATTTTTTATTTATATGAAAGAAAAGTAGAAGTGCAAAAGGTTAATTAAAATTAGCTGGACTGCCATGAGGCAACCTCAAGTATCACACACCTCTTTTTTTTTGTTTTTCATCTTTTAATTTGTGTCTCACAAGAAGCAAACTTGAGGGAACATAAAGTGCTGGGAAGTAATTTTTGTTGGAATTTCTTGTGTAATCTCTTCTTTTGATGATGACCTCTTGGATGGCTGCATGAAGCTTGTTCCACTTTTAATTTCAAGGTTAATCTATTGCTATGAGCATACGTGTTTCAATTTAAAACTCGAGTTGCAAATGAACTTAAATGAATGGTGTTGGATTTGGGCCTTCTATTTGTTTTAACTTCTAAAGGGTTGAAATGATGGTGATCTTAAAGTTGAAAAGCAGCAGACAAAAATCAATTAGCCACAATGGTGCATGGTTTCCTAGTTTCTCAGCATAAAGTTGAATGTTTTGTTGACCTCTCTACATTCAAAATCATATAGACAGCTACTGCTGGCACTTGCAGTAGCCAATGAGCCAATGAACACTGTAGTGTATATATTGCAGCGTGAGATAAGGTTATCTCATTGCATTTTCATAAATTAAAGGGATTTCTCTTCTTTTCTTTGTCAATTGTAGTGCATGTATAAAAGTTTTCTTGCTCAGAGGAAATGTTATTGTAATGTTTTCACAGAGTTCCCCTGGTTTGCAATTAATTCACTTGTATATCTTGGAGCATAGCCATAATCCAGATACAGAAATTTAACCATGAAGCTCATAACTAGAATTTTAGACAGAAGGGTGGTCAAGTGAACTCCTATACCCTGTACCTCTGGAATAATACGGGGAAAGGAAGTACAAATAGATGTATGTATTCTGATGCCATATATTACTTGACCGACACTTGGCTATATCATTATTTGTTTTTACTTTTTGCCAATGATTCCGTTGTATGTATTTCTGATATTGGTGTGGTGTATGAGTTCACAGTTCTTTCTCACTGCTGCTAACTTCTCTATACTTGCCTTATCGTTAAAAATTAAATGTAATGTCTTACATGTGCAGAATAGAGATATTAAAGAGGGATTACAAGAACTCAAGAAAATTGTTGGACGGTTTGAGGAAAAGATTTATACTGCCTCCACCAATCAGGTATTCGGCTAATGCTAGGTTCAATAATTTTGATATTCTATAGACATGAATATACACATGCATAAGTGTGGATTTATGCATGTACACGTGTGTGTAGTGTGTCCACACTTCCTCATTGGTCATTCTGTAGAAGATCACAACTTTTTGTCAGTTCTCTTTACAAGTATTTTATTTAGAGTGACCAAGGTCCTTTTCAAGAAGAGAAGTGTGCAAAATGCAAACATAAATAATTAAATAAAAAGAGAGGACACCGAAGTATATGCTACGAATCTCGTAAGCTATATATTAGGAATGGATAATCTGAATACATTGGCTTTCCTAGTGCAAAACTAAGTCTATAGGATGATAAATGTAAGGTGGTCGTAATTGATTCCTAATCTATGGGCATGACTGTAATGCACTTGTATAAATATATGATATGATCAATAATACAATTCATTCCAGCAAATTCTATTCTCTCTTCATAGTTTACAGTATATCCTCACAGACAATGCAAATACAGAAAGCCTAGCATATTAGTAAGAGCATCTATCCCTCTTCCCCCTTCTCTTGTAACATGGACTGCTCAGAGATCTAATGTTTTGTTATTGAAATCTAATTTCAGTCTGATTATCTGCGTAAAACATCTCTGAAGATGCTTGCAATGGAGACCAGGTCTCAAAATACCATACCCACTGGCAACGGTAATGCAGCCAAGCATTGAATTTCTAAACATCCTTACCTTTTGTTTTATATTGCTATGTATATACCATGCTTTAATCAAAACATGTAATGCAGGAATATCTGCGGATGGCCATTCCCAAAGCGAAAACTGATCATCCCTGGAATTATAAAGTGCCATTACTACAGTGAGACACTGAGCAGTGAAATAGTGTTTTTTTTTGTTGGTGATAACTAGATCTGTTAAATCTTTTCCCTGTACTTTTACATTATGCAATAATCTGGTCCCTTCATTACTTTTTCGTCGGTCAAATGTAGAGCTGTCAGCAATATTTCCTCAATTTGTTCCACTAACCTGACGGTAAAATATGATTAAAAACTCAATTAATTATTTAAAAAACTTGAGGGATTAATTTGTTTGTTACACCAAAAACAGACACTAGTGTTTACTTGTAAATATTTAGGAAGGAACTGGTTTATGTTTTGCGCAACATAAAAAAAGTAGTGGATTAATCGGAAATTCCTCTCAACTTGACTTCTTATCCATATCACCATGAAAGTTCTTCTAATATGGTATAGTTATTATGATGAGTTCAATGTTAATTTATCTGACCGGTAAATAAACACAATTTGATTTTAATTTTTTTTAATATTATGATAATATAATATCAATCCAGATTTTATAGTTTAATTCTTCAAAACCACGACATGAATAATGTATTCCATTCGGTTTATGTTTTTAATTATTTTTTACTTAATAATATAATAATAAAAATAGTTGCTCGTAAAATTAAGTATTAATTAAATATTAGTATATTTATTTGAGATTGAAATAAAATTATAGAAAATGAACTGCAATGTGGTCTTTTAAAAGATAAAACTAGAGAAGAGTCTAAAAGGATTCAATTGAAAAAAAGAAAAAAAATAGAAGGTAGGGTCTAAAAACAAAGGAATAATGATATTGTTATTAAAGTTGATCTTAATCTCTTAAATTAACTTGATTTCTTGCCTTGTATAGATTTAAAATTAATTCATAAAAGAGTTGTTTATACATAACCTAGTTAACTTAACATATGCAAATTAAAGCAGCTCAAATGACTAATAAAAGCATGATTTGGATTAAAAAAAACAATTAAAATGATAATTTTTTTAAATATTAAAATAATGATATACTAAATCAACTCCAGCTTCGTGGTCTAACTCATCAAATATGCAGCCCATATCATAAACTTCACTAGGCTTAAAAATTATTTTTTATATAATGATACAATAATTAAAATAGACACTTATCAAAATTGAGATCTTAACAAATTTCATGATATTTGTTTTAGACTATGATAACCACATATAAAGAAATTAAAAAATAACTATGATAATCAATTTAAAATCAACAAAATATTAAAGTGAAATTGAAAGGAAAAAAAGAGCAAAAATCATTCAATCAAAAAAAAATTAGAAGATAGAATTTTTTTTTTTTAAGGGAAAGATATGAATAGCGAAGTAGGAGGGAAAACCTAACTTTTTTAGTATAATAAATAATTTTTAATTAAATTTAAATCTTTATCTCATACAATTAGACCTAAAAAGAGTTAAATAAAAAAGGGAAGAAAATTTCTAAAGACCGATTTGTAAAAAAGTAAAAGGAAAAAAAATGAAAAAAACATCAAATCAAGAAGAAAAAAAATATAAAGATGAATTTTAAAAAAACAAAAAAAAATATAAAGAGTGAAGGAAGTAGAGAAGTATAATCTTTTTTTTTAGTATAGTAGTTTATTTCTAATTAAATTGAAAACTTTATCTCATGTAATTAGGCCAAAAAAATTAAACAAAAAATAAGGACTAATGTGTAAAAACAAAAAACAGAATCAAATCAAAAAAGAAAAAAAAACTAATTAAAAAAAATAAAGTACTACACTATTCATATAAAAATGAAACTACACTATAGTATCCAACTAGACAGGTGACCTACACTAAAAGCTATCCTAATTTTTTTAAAGAAAAAAAATGGTTTGACATTTTCATATGTGAGAAAATATTTTTTTAAAAAAAACATATATGCTTACAAGAGAGGAGATATTTGGTTTGAGAATGCATGTTAAAAATCTAAACATAAACTAAAACAAAGTGGAATTAAAAAAAATGAAAAATAAAAACCTAAAAGAGATCACTTATTCATTATAGACTATAAGGTAAAACACAATGGATTAGCATAATATATCTACTTTTTGACCTTCTCTACGCAAAACAATTACCTTGCTAACAAGGTAAGGGTAAAGTTGTCTTTTCCAATAGATTTAAAGGTTATTTGTAAATTAATTGGGGATAATTTAGTAGGTTTACTCTTTTTTTTTTCATATTAAAACTACATCATTGCCCTTGTAAGTAAAAAAAACAATTTACCTTTGCTTAAGGTTCATTCTGTCTTTTCTATTTTATTTGCACAGATAAATAATGTCAATACCCTTGAGAGTTCAAAAATATTGACTTTGACATGAGGCATTTCTTAGTTTTTTTCCATGTTTTGTATACTTTACAATGAAAAAGTTAAGCTTAGAATAAAAAAAAATCTAATGTTGAAATGGGATAGTGTTTTCATCTTTGCAACATAGCTTTTTTTTGTAATATTTAGATGCTCTTAGGAGCTATTTAGTAATTTAAAGTATTGAAATATTAATAAATCAATAAAAAAAGCTAACATGTGCGTAACACGTGTTAGTGTGTAATAGTCCACCATATCATTCAAGAGGCCTGTAATAGTCCAATGTGTAATGTGAAGGTGTAGTTGATAGCATGACATGTCGTCATTTTTGTAGTGGTTCGATGGTGATAGAGGTTTTTTCTCCTCCCTCTCTTTTTTGGACTTTAATATTCATACCAAGCCTTTAAAATTTCAATTGTTTATCATTTTGTTAATTTAGTTTGTTTTTCCATTTAATCCCTCACTATTTTCTTTCAATGATTTTCCATAAAAGAATTTGTCCTTATTGTTTGGATTTTTATTTTTTTATGATGGAGAATTTTGCTTCATTATCTTTTGTTGTCTGTCATCTACAAGGTAATCCTTGTCTCATAATTCACTCTACCAATTTTGAATATCAACTCATTTTAAGTTTGGTATTTTTTTAAGTTATTTTTAAAAGTTAATTTTTTTATCATCAACCTTGAGTTATTGGACCTTAAGCTTTGTTATTTGTTTTGGTTTGTTTTTTGTAAGGTTATTTCTATCTCATATCTCAGGTCGCGGATAAGTTAAGTTAACCAATTTTTATAATCTTATCATTTGGCATTAAATTATTTATGTTTGAGTTTTATGAATTTTGTCACTTTTATATTAGGTTTTTTTTTCATCTTTTTGTTATTGATTTAACTTTGGTCTTGACTCTTGGCAATGTTTAGATAAAAACATGACTGCTGTAATGAATTTACAGACTTGCATACTATAAATTATTTCAGTTTCTCTAATCACAGTGGCTATTATCCAACCAATCATTTTGGCAATTCAAAAGAGAACAATAATAGCGTTAAAAAAGTAGCATGATCTGTCAAATATGCAAGAGTTCATTGCAAAAAGAGAAATTAATGAACATCTAGCAAGCAATGTTCAAGCCATCTAAAGAAGACAATGCAAGTTTCTGTTTTTTTTTTCTTGTCAATTCCAGACCAAGATAATCAGACCTAATCTGTTGTTCAAGCAAACAATGCTCAAGCCATCAAAAGTAGAGAATGTAAGTTTCTTTTTGTTTTTTTCTTTCATGTCAATTCCATATCAAGATAATCAGACTCCATCTATTGTTGTGAATTACAATCGAAAAAAAAAAGACAATAGAAGTTATCATCAATAAACATAAGCAACCAATGTGCAAGCCACTCAAATTGTTGATAGAAGATGGAAAGGCAAATCTAGTTTCTCATTGCTTCCTTATGAACTCCAGGTTAAAAGTAACAGTTGAACCAATGTCTTTTGAACATAAGATTTAAAGTAGCTGGTGGAAAATTTTCTTTTCAACATCATAAAAAGTAGAAGAATTGAAAAGGAAACAACAAATGCTAAGCAAATTGAAAGGGAGAAGAATGAACAATGGCATGAAGAATTTTAGATATTCAGAATAAAACCCAATCGTATAGCTGGTTGGGTTGAGAAGAAAGGTTTGCTTTTGTATTACAAATTATTTATATTAGTTTTTTTAAATAAATCAAATTAGTATGATTTTGGTTCTCCATAGAAGAAAATAGAAAACATATTTAGTAATAAGGTGTTATTTAATTCCTTACATTATTAATATAATCATACCACCATACCTTGTATTATTACATTACCAATATTATTATAATCATGGCATCATCACCGTAACAATAAGTTCTCTTACTTATATTTTCACCGCCGCAACCTCTTTATCAATCATAATGAATTTACTGCAATAATTTTTTTTTATTCTATTACATGAAGTCTTAATTTATTTATTTATTTTTATATAGGTAGTTATGAATTATAGAAATTGACCAATTTAGTGATCTTTGATTTAGAATCGTTTCAATAACAGTATTCTATTATAGAGAGATTTTTATATCTTAAATTATTATATTTAGATTAAAAAATAAAAACTAATTATAAGTCCATTAAATTAAAAAAAAAATCTCAAAAGATAAAAAAAAGAAAAGCATCAAAAGTACACTACTCAGCCAATAATGGACCAACAGCCAATAATGGACCAAAATCACGTGTTGTCCATTGCCAGAACTTTTTAGCAATTTGTTTACAGCAGCAAATTGATCAATAAAAGAGACTTAAATTCAAAATTTAAAAACCAACTCAATTAAAATACTTATTATTCATTCAATTTGTTGCTTTTTTTTTTATTCGACGAGATCCCATCCTTTAAAAAGATATTTTGTAGACCTAAATGACCAAGTAAAAGCTCGACTGTCCCAAACTATGTCCTCGAATTCGAAACTTGTTGCTTATTACATCAAAAGCTCGACTGTGCAAATCTTAAACTTTTTATCATTACACTATACCCCTTGGCGACAATTTGTTGCTTCTTGCTAACTCTTTTATTTCCTTTATAATTTTAATTTATTTTAATATAATTTCTTGATTGTATCAAACTTCCTTTCTCTCAAGAACTTGGAATACTTAGATTTCCCAAGAAAGAATTAACTAAAAACTTTAGTTAATGCTGATGAACACGAGTAAATGATTTGCTAAAGAAAAAACCATGTATTTAAGAACCATTGCTAAGCTACAGGTTCAAAAGCCACAAACCACTCAAATTTACTGGGGTTGATCCCAAAATTCAGACAAATCAACTTGTCCAATTCGGAGAAACCTTCAAATAAAAAGAAGAGTTAAATCTTGTAAAATTGCTGAACTACCTGCAACATCTATCATCACATCACGGCACGGGCCACCATAAGTACAGCAAACAAGGATATGGTCAATTGCACTATCTAAACATAACACAAATATTACTCAGGATTCTTTGCAAGTCTTCCAACTTCACTGGTTCTGATGAAGAGTTTATATCATTTATTACTTCTGCACCAAGGTCTGGGACAACTAAGTTTCCATTTCTGAGAGCTATGAGCAAAAATCTCATCAGAATAAAAGAAAATGGCCACGTAATATTGGGCCATTTCTTTTTGGTAATAAAAGTGCTCCTTAACCTTTTTGAAGTTATTTTACAATGAATTACAAGAATTAAACTTGTATATACATGGAAAAACACCAAGTTATGATTCTAAATTTCCATATAAAAGATGCCTCAAGTTTTAAAATTTACGCCGAGGGCAAGTCTGTGCAAGAGCATAAGAGGATGAAGGATTTGACATGGGCTAAGGTGGGTGACATGCTTTTGTCAAGAAATAATTTTGGAAAATTTCTTGATATTTCTTGAATAAATAAGATAGGAGTCTTCATCAAGGTAAGAACATAGGCTTTCCAAGATGACTGACCAGAAAGAGAGAACGGAGGCTCATTCTGCTCCACAGACTCTTAGTCTCAAAGAACAAAAAATTACTTAGCTCTATATTCTTACTATTATTATATCAACTCTTAGAGTTGAAGTATCATATTTGAGTATGCTTATTTGTTATAATAAATATACCTTGATGAGATATTATCTTTAAGCACGTCTTTAAAAACTTGGAAAGGAGTAGAGCATCAGGCTCTTCTTCATCAAGGAACTCTGCTAGGCAACACAATAAAGCAACGACGTTGCTGATGGAAAAACTTCACTCTTGAATGAGTGCTGAAGTTATAAGTCAAGTCATTAATTTGAAGGAGTAAAACTAGTAAGTAAAATTTTAAGAAGACCAATTCACACGTACGAAGTGTGTAATTAAAATAAATAAACAGGAAGTAGAAAACAGGAAATCCAATTAGTCTAATATGATCTTTTTGTGAAATAGAGGTTTTCTTTATGAAATTATGGAGGTGGGAGGAGATAAACGCAGATACAAGATAAAAATAAATAAATAAATAAACACAAAAGTAGCATGGCTATCAAAGGACTCAAAACACAAAAGCATTTACCAAATGGATGATTACTATAATAGTTGGTAGAGCTACACAATTGTGAATCATCTTTAGCTTTTGGCTCTTGCAAACATGTTACATAATTTTTCAAAATCATGCAACTAACAGCCGAGTCAACGTTACACATAAGAGAGTGAAAAACACTGAAAATGAACCTGACCTACATCCAAAAGAAAAACTTTCGATCATCTGTATTGAATTTCAAGATGTAAACTCTCCCCAAAGCTTGATTAACTTGAATAACCCAAAGAATTATGAATCTATGATATTACAATCAATTATTAGAGTCAAATATCTCCCAGCTAAGAAAAAACTAAAAGAGAAAAGTGTACCTTCTCAAAAACAACCTCTTCAGAAAAAAAAATAATCTGATCCTGTCAATTAACATGTCAAGAAAAAGCTACCAAGTTCTCACCTCAAAAGAATATTAACAAAACAAACAACAGAAAAAAAAAAAAAACCAATACTGGAAGAGAGGAACAAAATCCCCAGGCTCAAAAACATAATAATAACTAGGATTCCACAGCATTCAAAGTCCTATCAAGCCAGTGGAAATGAAGCAAACCCTCATCACCCTGGAAAAATTCAAAAAATCCGACTTTAAACAGGAAACAAGATGCTAGAAACACACTATCTAGTACTTAAGATAAACCAAACCAACAGGAGTAACTAAAAATCTTTACACAGGCACGAACTCTATATGACACAAAAAAACCAAAAGACACCAGTTTGCCCTTCCAATGCTAACAAGTCCTTTTTAAGAATTAGGAACAAACTTCCATCGACAAACTATTTTACCAGCACAAAACTCCAACATAATTTCCTACCAATAAAACAACCGCAACACCATAACATAACCCCATCAAGAAAAACATACTTGTACATCTAAAAAAGTAATTACAGGCTCTAATTAATAAGAAACAGAGATTTAAGCAAAACCCACAATTTTAAAAGTGATTTTATTTACCTTCATTACTGGAATATCCACAGCCGATGAAGAACCCATTTTTCGCATACTTCATCTAATGCTTCCTTTTTTTCAACACTGCAAAAAAGAAAAAAAAAAAAGGAGGACAAATCAAGTACCAAAATCAGAAACAATAACAGAAAAAAAAAATCCAAAGCTAGAAGTTGTAATCAAGAGGAGAACCATACAATTTCTGATAGAATGACATTTTATCAAGAATTGAACTAGGCATTCAGTTAATCAAATAGGTTGCGATCAGGTGACAGTAGTGTCAACAACATGTCTAATTTTCCTCTCGGAAGTGCCATTCTGCACAAGCAGTGAGTGGTACGATTACTAGTGAAATATAAAATTACTGTGTTTTTTTTTATGTTTTAAAAATATTTTTAAAAAATTTAAAATCTAATTTTTAGTAGTTTTAATACATTTTAATATTAAAAATATATTTTAAAAATAAAAAATATATTATTTTAATATATTTTAAAATAAATAAAATGCTTTAAAAAATATCATCCAGATGAACAACGTTAAAATATTTGTTTTTTGTATTTTTTTTTTAATAACGAGAATATCCTAAACAATCTTGCCATTTGATCCAAAGATATCCTTGCCTCCTTGTAATCACCAGAAATACTCAGGCTGGCCAGGTCAGGAGTGATGTGTTTTGTCAGCACTATGTCAGGACAGCACTATGTCAGGAGGATACCATGCTTGTGAATTTTCTAAGGTAGACATGTTGGCCGATATATTATCCACGTGTTGCAACAGGCTCAATAACCTTTTTAATATTAAAAAAAGGTGAACGGTGAAAAAAATACAAATTCCAAATCATTTGTTAAATTAAAAATTTTAATATTTACTAAAAAAACCAATAATAATAAATAAACCAACAAAAAAATAAGAAAAAAAATTGCATTCATGTTTATTCAAATTATCATACAACCTACTAATAAACAAAAAAAAAATCATACTTCAAAAAAAATATCAACTTCAAAATATAAAAAAAAAAACAAGGCAAACCTTTTAAATCTGATCTAATCTAAAAAATTACAATTTGTTATATCATGAATCCAAAGTTAATCAAGAAGTTTAAATGTCATCCATTTTAATTTTAAAAGGTTAAATTATTGAAAAAGCTATTAATAAAAAAACTTGAAAAAAAAAACAAAAAATAGAGCTAAAATCTAATAGGAAAAAAACAATAAGGAAGAATTCTAAAAAAAAATTATTGCAATTAAAAGAATTGCCGAGGGGTTTGCCGCAACATCATGGGCGATGACGAGATTTTATTGTGTCTCTTGATGAGGTGTGGTGTTATTAGGAAGGGAAATGAGTTTGGGTTTAATCATAAAATTATGACTAATATTCAAGAGTCGTCTTCTAGTATTATGATCACTAGAAACCTACGGTTTGCAAGAGTCTAGGTAAGGGACTGGTTATGTAAGGAGAAGACATATCACTCCTAGTGTACCATACCTAAGGTAAGCTATATTATTTTTTTTTGTTGTTTTTCTAAATTAGATTTCTATTCGTTGGTCTTTTCTAAGGTTCAAGGTAGATCTCCCTTCATGAGAGAGTCTCTATCTTATCAAGTTAAATCCTAACCGTTCAAAAGTTAAAAAATTTAGTATCGTATTTATTTTATACCTTATATCTTTAATACTTAACGATGCACTCTGTTATATAGTTTTACAACCCGTAAATATTAATGTCTACATCTAAACCCTTAAAAAATAATTGGTAAAAGTGTTTTTGATATTTTGGTCAAATCCTAATAAATAATCATAAACTGATTATGATATTTATTTTTTAAATTTCTTAAAACATGAGAAGATGTAATTTTTTGTCTTTTAAGAAAATATGCTTGGAAAAATTAAGGATTTTAGTTGTATGCATTAAAAACAAGATATTTTTTTTATCTTTTGGAAAATGAAATTAATTTAAAGTTTTGAGATTTTTGTTTTATTTTAAAAAAGATTTAGAAACATTTCAGAGACAAATCAAGCATGTTAACACTGTATTTGTATCTTATAGTGTAAAAATATAACCCAATATTAGGCAAAATCGATAGAAAAACATGCAAGAAAATCATAAATTTTTTAAAAGGATTTTTGAATTTTTTTTGGAGTTTTTTGTTTTTGTAAATAATATTATAATATAGATATTATAATTAAATATATATTAAATATATATGGGCTAGGATGGCCCAACTAACTGGGCCAGGCTTAGATTAAAAAAGGATTGGGCGATCTCAGCCTAAAAAAGAGTTTAAATTAATATTTAGGCCAGAAGTGACCCAACCATGTGGAGGTTGATGGCATGTCTATTAATTTACTGATGGAACGATATGAATTGCGAAGACAATGGATAAAACCACTCCCGTGAGATGGAGCAAACCGGAGCATGAACTCTTCAAGAATGTCCTCAGCATCGTAAGCTACATCTCTCAGTCCTTGATCACTCTCAGTCCTTTCTTCCGCATCCTGAAGGAAAGATTTCATGCTATACAAATCATCCTGTAGTTCAACGATTCCCCCTCTAACTCCTCCCAAGAACCGTGTTTCTTCTGCTACAAAGGAAGCCAGTTTCTCGAGCACCACCTGCACTGCGATCATGGCCATGGCTTCTTGCTCCAGAATCACCAATCCTGATCTCTTTTTTCTCTCCAAAAAATTGAAGAAAGGAAAAACAAAATCCCATGATGCAGTTTCTATCTCAGATCTTTGCTACAGGGTTTCAAGCTTTCCCTCTGCTGATTCAGTGTACATGAAAGTTAACAGTTGTTTTCATTTAAGAAAGACCCCTAGGCAAATTAAGGCCTCGCATATAAAATGAGCAAATGGTTTATGAAGTAAAATGATCCAAAATACCCAACTGTATTATATGTGATTCACTCCTGGTTTTATAAGAAAGTCTAAATTGTAAAACCCAACCAATAAGATATCTACATGCATGTTATCAGCAAGTGTAAATTGTAGATTAATATTTTTCTCCAGTAAGTAATCCTAGTGCTTGCTTGGACTTGCAGATTAAAAAAAATGAAGTTTCACCAATCAGTCATCAGAGTCTGTAAATGTTACAGATGATTTAAGTTTGTTTACCAATTTTTTTTTTTTTTTAGATTAACGTGGGTGTCCGGGCCAGCTTGCGCGCACCACGACTAATCCCACGGGCCCTGAAGTTAACGACCATGTAAGCCTCCATTGGCCATCATATGAGCAACCAAGGACTCGAACCTGAGACTACAGAGGAAGCAAACCCCTTAATCCCAAGTTCTTATCACTTGGCCACCACCTAGATGGTTTGTTTACCAAATTTTTCAAGAACATGTTTGTGTTTGGTAGCTTATTGTCATAGCTATGAACTCCGAAGAGAATTGATCTAAGAAACCAAAGTCCATTTTGTTCTAGATTGTAGACGGATATAAGCTTGGTGATTTCCGATTCTTTTATTATTTTCATTTTATACATTCCCTGTGATGTGTTCTTAATTTCTATACCACCCCGATGTCTGTTAGGTTCTGATTCAATCGAATTGGAGCCGATCAAAATTGTAATGACTCAGTTTCTTTTATAACCTGGACTGGGCTTCACATGCCCTTGATTATGCCCAAGAAGAAAACTAAAGAAATAGTAGATGAGTAGTGTACTGAAAATAAATATATCTTTTGGTATGTAAGAAGAAATATGATGTCTTTTCAGCATATTATATAGATTGGGTATAGAATGTATATAGATTGGGTATAGAATGTATTATCTGTTGGGGTCAGTTTACACCACAGATCTAAAACAATAGCTCACAGGAATTAAAAAAGAGGAGGGATCGCTAGGGATACAAGATTTGCAGCCAAAAACATGTTGAGGAAACAGAAGGGAGATGTTTCTTTAAACAGAAGGCAGATTTTTATGATTCTCTTCCTTTTGGTCATTAAATTTTCTAAAAAAGGGCCTTTCGTTTGATTCTGTTGCAAACCAGGAAGAACAGTAGCGGGAAAGAGGATTTGAAACCAAAAGACCATTGTTGGGAATGACGGCGTTGTCAGTAATGCTCAATCCAGTCTTTAGCTTACACCCACCGTTTAAATAAAACCACGGCAACGCCAGTCTTGTTTTTCATTTATGTTAGTTGTTACTATTGCGAAAGACTCGTGTAACTAAGCTAACAAATTCTAGAATCTAGGTATATATTGCCAATCTATGACTAAATAGCTAATAAGCAAATTAGAATGTAAAAGAGCAAACACTTCATGAAAGATATCCTGTGAGACTAAAGTGAATAAAATTTTGAAAATAAAAGAGAATATAAGAAGGTAACAAAGCCCTTTGAGACTTAAAAGTAGGTATACATAAATAAAACTTGATAAATATATATAAAAAAAATAAAGAAAAGAGGGATCTGAAAATTAAGGATGGTTGAATGCAAGAGAGAACAAAAGGGAAAGAAGAACAAGAGAAAAGATAGAAAGATAAACGATGGATAAGAGAGTTAGAGAAAATAAATATATAGGTAAGATTTAAGTTTTGATATACATAAATGTGCTTTTTTTTAGTTTAAATTTTTGTTTTGTTGAAAATTAGTGTTTTGAATATTTTGTTTTGGGTTGATTGATAGATTGATTTGAATGTTATGGGTTGATTGTTATGGATAATTAGTTATATAATTGATTTTGGAAGATTTTAGATAAAGATGATGATTTTGAATTATAATTTATTTAAATGGTGAATTTGAGTTAGAAATCTAGGTCATCTATGAAAATTCTAGGTTTGAAGTTGAAGATGATAAAATTTACAGTTTAGTTCCCAAACATTGGATACATTACAGATTGGTCCCTAGAGCATGGTCCAGCATTCTAGACTAAATTAAAGATAAATTATGGGCAGAATTCCAGTATAGTAATGAATTTATGGCATTTTTAATTTGGTCCTACTATTTGAAAAAATTACAATTTGACCCTAAATTTTTGATAAAATTACAAATAGATCCCTGGAGCATAATTATAGATTCTGGTAGAATCGAGGATGAATTTCCAGTATAGATATAGTCATGAATTTATGATATTTTTAGTTTGGTACTCTCATTTGACAAAATTGCAATTGGACCCCTAAAAATATGATAAAATTTCAGATTGATCCCAAGCTGTAATACTAGTTTATTCAGATTGGTTTGATAAATAATTGAGGGTTATCTAGTGAATTATCATAAAATCTTATTATTTTTTTTCTTATGAATTAGATTTCAAAAAAATCCTTTAATTTTTGAGTTTATGAAATAGATTTTTAGTTAAATATATTAAATAAGTTATATATTCTTTTATTTTATAAAGATAAAGAATCTTTAAGCAGCTTGGCGTTCTTGGATTTGAGCCGCAACAATATTAATAAATTGGTAACCTTAAGAGGTAAGTAGCACATTCACATCATGATTAATGAGAATTTCTTCAACTAAGTAATTGATATAGCAACTTCACTTTCAGAGATTATTCTGCATGTTCTACTATTTTTATTCATGAATATTTTCATGGCAATAGTTGCTATGAAACAATGCACCATCTCTTCAACTACTGAGCTTTCCTTTATATTTGCAGCTGTAATTTGGGATAGCAATGTCTCTGACATGAAGTTTGGATGGCTTGATCTCTTTGCATCAAGAATGTCAAGTTACTCAATTTGCCAGGGAAAGAAAGAATATGCTCTTTCATTATGAGTCTACTTCTACATAAATATGATGATATTCCATGACACTGACTCAGGGTTGAAGAAGAAAGCTACGCATGCAGACATGCACTATCTAGAGAGAGTTAAGCTACTACTACCAGCCGAGGAGGCTGCTGATTTTAAATTATAAATAATTTTTCCAAGCTACCTTTTTTTAAACTTGGATTGTAAAATCATAAATAATTTTTTTAGCTAATTATATATTGATAATTCTAGTTAAAAAATTAAATTACATTAAAATCTGATAAAATAAGCCAACAATATTATAATGAGTGATCTAAATAAAATGAAAGAGGTAGATAGTATGAACTAATAAATTAATGACATGAAGAAATAAAAAAGTATCAAAACTAAATTTCTCAAAATAGGAAAATCACTGGAAGGTACGGAACACACATAAATCTAATGACAACCTGGTTGTTCCCATAGCAATAAGTCTTAATAGATCCCTTTTGAGTTGCAAGCTAATGATTTTAAATTAGTAATTCACTAATATAAATTCAATTATGAAATAAACCCCTAAATAATGTCTAATGCACTAGAAAAAAATTGAAATTAAAAATAATTATTTAAAAATAAATAAGTGAATAAAATAGATAATAAAAAAAGTTTTCATGTTAAAATTCCTCAATGTAATTAAATCTCCATTTTTTGTATATTATTGGAAGATTTGTGTTTTTATTTCAAACATATTATTCTCACTTATTTGGATGAATTATTGAGCCTACGATATATAGTTGGAAAGCTTTAGAAGCCTAGTTTCTATCCTAACTTTAATTGAAGCAAAATTCTACCGGTAACTCTACATATGTTTCAAATAGTATATGAAGGTATTGTTTGACATATTTAACAATATTAGTTTTCTAAATTTGACCCTCTGAAATATTATATTCTCTAACTTCATTTTACCTAAAAATTTACCACAATATATTTTTATGTATCTAATATTTTCATGTAAAATTTAAGCTTTATCCAATATACGGTTTGAAAGATATGCTCAATCTTAAAAAACTAGTCAATAGACATTTTAAGGCTAAATTTGGACTTGACTTAGTTCATATCATAAATTTAGTAAACTTGTAAAATCAGATCAAGTTTACCAATTTTGCGCAAGTTAACTCTGATTTTACTGGTTTCGAGTTTTTAGTCCGATTTAGCATGTTAGATATATATTGACTTGTAAAATTTTATGATTTTACGAGTGAACTCGTGATTTTAACAAACTTGGTATGATTACTAGTGAAATGTGAAATGATAATAGAGTAATTTGTGTTTAAAAATATGTTTTAAAATTGTTTTATTTTATTTTAACTAGTTTTAATTTATTTTAATATATTAATGTTAAAAATAATTTTTAAAAAATAAAAAATATATTATTTTAATATATTTTAAAATAAAAAATACTATTAACACAATATTAAACAAACTATAATCCTATAACCAGATGAACAAAATTATGATATTTGTTTTTTATTTTTTTTATAACGAGGAAGTCCTAAACAATCTTGCCATTTGATCCAAAGATGTCCTTGCCTCCTTGGAATCACTAGAAAGAAGTGATATGTTAAAAAAAAATAAAAATCCCAATCATTTGTTAAATTGAAAACTTAAATATTTATAAAAAATCTAGTAATAATAAATAAACTAACAAAAAAAATGAAAAAAAAGAAGAATCACACTCGTGTTTATTTGAATGATCAAATAACCTAATGATAACCTAATCAAATAAAAACCATAAAAAAGAGTCAACCCTAAAGAAAAATAGAAAACATCAGCTTCAAAATATGGAGAACAAATCAGGTGAACCTCCTAAACCTAATCCAATCTAAAAAATTACAACTTGTTATATCATAGACCCGAATTCAATCAAGAAACTTAAATGTAATCTATTTTAACTTTGAAAGATTAAATCGTTGAAAAAACTATTAATAAAAAAACTTGCAAAAGAAAAAGAAATACAAAAAATATGGCTAAAATCTAATAAAAAAAACAATAAGGATGAATTCTAAAAAACAAAATTTTTGCAAATAAAAATTGCAATTAAAAAGTTTGTTGAGGGGTGCGCCGCAACGTCGTCAGTAGCAATGAGATTTTATCATGCCCCTTGATGAGGTGTGATGTTGTTAGGAAGGGAAGTGAGTTTGATTTTAATCATAAAATTATGATTAATATTCAAAAGTCATCACCTAGTATATATTATGGTCACTAGGAAACTATGGTTTAAGAAAGTATAGGTAAGGGATTAGTTATATAAGAAAAGTAGGCAGGGAAGAAAAAAATTAGTGCTCTAATACCATAATAACAAAATTGTGAAATGGCATGACTGTATTAAATGCACTACACAGGTATATATACAACAAAGGAAGAATATGCAAATAGAATGGCTAATAAATTGCCTGTACATTTTGGTTTTCTATATTCGTGGGAGTGTAACAGATTTCTATAGTGTCTGTTATACAATGGTGCACTACTAGTTTTTAGTATGTATTATGGTGTGTCTTTTACAAAGGCTTGATGATGGAAGGATTATTGTATTCTCTTACATACACATAATGTTGTGTTGATGAGCCAAAGAAGTTCTCACTAGACTTGCCAACTAAAAAGAAAGCAACATCCTCTTCATGTTAAAGACAAAAACAGTTAAAAGATTATTATAAAGTTTAAAATGAAAGGGGAGATAGCAAACCCTAAGCTCATAAGGATTCATACATCAAATTTAGCATGGGTTTTGATGATATGGAAACATCTCATTAGATGTGGCACTTAATTTGCTAAAATATTTGTAAGAGAAGTGAAATAACGTTGCAATGATAACTATGACGCATATATTTACTTTTCAGAATATAAAAAAAGATGAACAAACACCTTATGCCATTTATGACCGTATTATAAATTTTAAGGATTGAAAAGGTCTATAACTGGCAACATTTGTCTAACAACAGCAGCAGCAACGACCTGGACAAAAACTCCTTGCTGCTTAATCATGTTAATTTTCTATAAGGAAGAGGTTTTACATGGCTAAGCACAAGCTCAACCAAATTAAAAAATCTGGACAGCCCCATTGCAAGATGTTCAATTCCTGCTTTGTAAAAGCAATACAAAGATTCAAATCCAACCCAAGCAGCCCCCATCCTAAAAACATACATAACTTATCAACCTCAACCTACAGGCAAACAAAGGTTGAAACTGAGGTAAGGTATCTAAAGCAAAAGAACATTTCAGTCTCTGTTTTTCCTGACATTTTTTTTTCCTTAAGTGACCTCTACAAAGACAAGCTGTAACATATATGTATGACCAACACAAACAAACATGCAAAAAGAGAACATTTTTTCAAGGGAACCCAAATCGAAAAAGCTTAAAAAAAAGTGTTGTCTTCAAAATCAAAGCCTTCTATCATCTCCAAAGGCACAAAGTTGTGTTCCTAAACACAAGATGTTTTTTTTTTCAAAAAAGGAAAACCTCGTACAACTTAACACAAAGCAAGAATCCAACAAAAATCAAAGATTAATGAAAAGAAAGACCAAAGAACTGAAACAAACCACGACTGGAATTAAGGGAAGAATCTAAAGCAAAATAAAACTCCAGCCTCTTATTTTTGTGGCACAAAGTTTTTTCTTCCCCCAAGTTACCTCTAGAAAAACTTCTTGTAGTGTGTGTGTGTGTTTGTGTGTGTGTGTGTGTATGGATAAGCAACATAAATAAAAATGCAAAAACTAAAACCTTTTTGAGGAAACCCACGTTGAAAAAACCATAAAGACAATGTTGCCTTTAAAAGCAAACTTTCTATCATCTCTAAAGCTACAAAAGAAATATTTTTTTCAAATAAAGATAAGGAAAAAACTTTAACAACCTAACACAAATCAAGCACGCAACCTAACCAAATCAATTGAAGAAAAAAGATTGATCTCTTAGAAGACTTTTGTCAAACCTAAACAATCAAAGAAAAAAGATCGATCTCTTAATAGACTTTTGCCAAACACGTAGCATGCAAGAAACACTTGTAAAGAAAACCAAATAAACTTTCTTGAAAGACATATGTCAACCCGTGAGAAACAAAGACGACAATACCTCTATAAAGAATGGATAATAGAGGGTTGAAGCTAACTAAAGGACTATGCCCAAGAAGCCTCATAACTATAGCAAAAAAGCCAGCCAAAGCCTCAATAAACACACATATAGCCTGAGAGTGCAACTTAAAACAGAAAGACAATCAACGAAGACTAAGGCATCTTCCGATGAAACAAAGAAGTTTAATACCCTAAACTAAGCAGTAGGTAGAAGGCAAAATTAAACTGAGCGCAAATTTTCAGGAAGGGACAAACAAAAAAAATACCGAAAAGAAAGTGGAGAAAAATGCAACTCAAATTCACAATACCCATTTCTTTTCATTGGAACACTTTAAATAGTTTATTAAATTTATAATGATCTGATTTATATGCATATAAAAAAATCAACTTAATAATCAATTCTCTATAATTTTAGCATTACCAAAAACACCAAAACTAATACACTATTAGTTATTATAGTTATTTTAATAAACATTTTAATTATGAATTCACCAAATATTTTGAATAATTCATATTGATAAACAATTCATATCTCTAAGCATTTTTAAATATTATAATTCTATCAAATTCGTTTTTACGCAATATATAATGTAAAATATTCATTGTTTTAGTATCCATAAAAACTAACTTTTTATTATTGTCCGTATATTCATATATAGTTTTACAAATCTTAATATTATTTTTAATTTTGATAGGTCTATGAAATCTATTTTGTATAGATAGCCACAAATTAAAATTAATAGATTGACTATAAATTATAATAAAACAATTTATTACCTGCTCTTATTCTTCAATTTAATTGTAATATTATTTTTGAAGCTTACTCAATCTCTTATTCTTTATAGCATAATCAAGAATAAATGGCCAATTAAAATTTTTATGTTACTCTCTATAAGATTTTGACTTAAAAAAAATGTAAAAGAGAAGTGTTTTAAAAAGACAAGAAGTTTTCTTCATTATCAAAATCATGTCAGAATTGTCTTTTTTCATAGGTAATTCTGACATTTAATTTTAAAATAACTTTTAAGACATAAGGTTACAACTTTCTAGTTAAGTACACGATTATATTTTAAGTAGAGTTTTAACAAATACAACTTTTTATTCACACCCTAACAATCCCTCTACATAATAAAATAACACACAAAGTAAACACAAAAATAGAAAGTAGCGGCGAAAAGTTGTTGCATTGAGCAAGATAGCTTTTGGATCACCTGCTATCTAGCGAATATGATGTCTTGAGTTGTTTAGCCTTTTGTGTGAAACCAAATAATATAGATTACACAATTCATTTTCTTACAATTTTAGTGCTCACGGTTATATTCATTTTGGCCTCGAATACGTCTTGGTTTTAAAAAGCATTAGAGAATTTGTATTTTCAATTCTCATAGAAACGGACTCGTTTCACACTCACATAGATGATTCTTATTAAGAGTATCATGTAATACTCAATTGAATTTCTAAAGCTATAAAAGTCATTAAAAGCTTAGCTTATCATATTTTTGCTGCTGATAGCACTTTATATAACATAAATGGGTAAGAGGGATACTACTAAATTGACATATGATTTGGTTGTCTATTTGAACAATCTAGGTGAGTTAAAACCAACTTCTATATCTCTTTTACTTGCCGATAGATCTGTAAAAGTGCCTAGAGGAATAATTGAAGATGTGTTAGTACAAGTCGATAAATTCATTTATCCTGTGGATTTTATTGTCTTGGACACAGAACCTGTTGAAGCATGTAATTCATTTCCTGTTATTTTAGGACGTCCGTTTCTTGCAACCTCTAACGCATTGATTAATTGTAGGAATGGACTGATGAAGCTATCATTTGGAAACATGACATTGGAGATGAATATTTTCAACATTTGCAAGCAACCTGGAGATGATAATGATTTACAAGAAGTAGATCATATTGATGAATTAGTTTATGATCAACTTGAATCTACTTTAAGTAAAAATGAATTGGATGAAACTGAAGATTTGCAAATGGTTTATTCTGAGGAAGAAATCACGAATGAAACAAGCACCGAAAATGTTGATGCGAATCTTTTGTCAACAGTGACAACAGATTCGACATCTGACATCACACCAATCGATGATTACTTTCCTAACAAATCCTTACTTTCTCTTAGTTCAATGCCTTGGTATGATAAAAATATTAATTTTCTTGCTTTAGGAGATTTGCTAGCTGATTGGAGTACCCAAGACAAAGAAAAGTTTTTGAACGAAGTGAAGAGCTTTTATTGTGATGACCCTAACTTATTCAAATATTGTCCTGATCAAATATTTCAAAGATTCATTCCCGACAATGAGGTAAGTAGTGTCATTAAACTTTGTCATTCTGAAGCATGTGGAAGTTATTTCTCGTCAAAAAAGACTGCTGCAAAAATCTTTCAAAATGGATTTTATTGGCCCACCATGTTCAAGGACACACATGCATTCTGCAAAACTTGTGAAAATTGTCAAAAAATTGACACTGGTCAAAAAGTTTTGTTTTATGATTCTCAACTCTATGCATTCCCTAAAGAGCTAAGATTAAGATGGACCAATCCTTATGGGGCCTGTGATATTGAGAATTCAATGAATGACAATGATTTTAAGGAAAATGGACATCGTTTGAAAGCTTACTTTGATAATTTTCCTAGTGAAAATGAATCAGCTGGTTTGAATGATCTTGTAGATAAAGGTTGATTATTTTGTTTTTCTCACATTGTTTTTGTGTTTCTTTTTGAGTGATTTTTGCTAGTTTCTCTCACCCCGGTCAAATGGCGGATAACGGTACTCCGTGACTTAAGTCGGTTCTTTCAGTTTCCCACAATAACTGATATTTGTGTATATATTTGTGCAATTCTTTGAATCTCTCTTCTAATTCTCATTTGAAAATGGACACTAATCTTGAAAAATTGAAAAAGTATTTTCCCGCTCTGCCTCAGAATGCGATTACAAAAATTTACCGTGCTAGATGTGCAAGATTGAGATTGTTAATGAATCATGGAATTCCTGAAGATATTCGTTGGTTGATTGAAGCAAAGGTCCGATTATCAGGTGAGTCCTCTAATTTCTTTATTTCACACATGCCTGGAACAGGTAAAAGCACTTTTGCAAAGAAACGTCGTGCAAAACGACTAGAAGTCTGTCATCGATGTGCTAGATGGACTTGTAATACACAATGTCGTTCTTTAGGAATGGTATCTATAAACCGTGAAGATAAAATACAATTCATTAAGGATGGCCTGAGTAAGGAGTCTTTAGATAATCTTCTATTGACTCTTGAGACGCATCCTAGTGGAGATGTGCATCGTGCAATTCATGATTTATGGCCACTATTTCATAAAGAACATGATCGACTTAGTCTTGGGAATCTGACTAAAAAAGACCCTGTTTGCCAGTTTTTAAGAAAACTGGATGGGAAGCCTATCCCCGACCCATAGAGGGCGTTTAAGCCGTTCTTGGACGTAAAACCAAGGGAAGATGTGAGCCACAATCACAACTACCTGTACATACACATGTTTTTTTTCAAAAGTAAATAAATAAATAAAAAGAGAGAGAGAGTGTGTGAGACTCTAGCTGGCCTACATATAGATGTTATGATTGCCTTTCTAATTTCTCATCTATAAAACCCTCTTTTCCTTCCTTTCATTTCTACTCAACCCATACATTTAACAAATACAGAAGTGTGTAGAAATGGCAAGTTCCTCAGGTCATCAAATAAGAAATATTTGTGTTTTCGGTGGATCTAGTCCTGGGAAAGAAAAGGAGTTTTTAGAATCAGCAAATCATCTTGGTTAGGTGCTAGCTGAGAGAAAGATTCATTTAGTGTATGGGGGAGGCAGTCTTGGGTTAATGGGAGGTGTGTCAATAGCTGCATTTTTAGGAGGTAGTCAAGTTTTGGGGGTCGTCCCTGAAGCTTTGGCACAAGGGGACATCATTGGAAAAACAATTGGAGAGGAACTTCAGGTCTCCACAATGTCGGCTCGAATGAATGCAATGTTTAACCATGCTGATGCTTTCATTGCTTTACCAGGTGGTCTAGGCACATTGGAAGAGATCTTTCATATTTCCTCTTGGGCTCAATTGCACATTCACCATAAACCCATAGGTTTGTTAAATGTTAATGGTTATTATGATAAGTTGTTGTCTTTTCTTGATCATGCTGTGGAACAGGAATTTCTAACATCTTCTGCACGACAAATCATAATCTCTGCTGCTACTGCTGAACAGTTGATTGACCAACTACAATCTTTCATTCCTGTGATTGATCCTTCCATGAGTCGCATAAATTGGTCATCTACGGGAAGCCGTAAAAAGCTTAGATTGGATTTGAGCCTTCATTTGTGAATTTTTGTGTCTTTTGGTTTTATTATTATGTTTTGTTATTTCTTATTTTTGTTTTAGTGTGTTTCAGGTTTTGTCAGTGTTCGTTATTTCAGGTGATATCTTTTATACTCTATCTTTCTACCTTAGAACATTGAGGACAATGTCTCGTTTTGGTTGGGGGGAGAGGGTAGTAGTTGATAAAAAAAAATTGTTTTTCATTTCATAAAGCATGTGCATAATTGTTGTTACTAGGATGGCAGAGTAAAGGAGTTCTTTTGTTAAAGTGACTCTTGAGACGCATCTTAGTAACCATTCTTAACAAGGTCTATTATAATACTTCCTGAAATATTCAGGTTTACAAACTCTCGTATTGTTACCACTTAATTCTGCTCATATACTTATTTAACATGTATTTTTAAACCTTAATTTACACACACACACTTTAACATATGATTGTGGGTTGCATATTGGATTATTACATTATTTATGTTCTTTTGTTAAAGGTAACAACTAAGGGAAAGGGATTGTATATAATTAAAAAGAAAAAAAGAAAAACATGAAAAAAAAAGAAAAAGAAAAAGAAAAAAAAATGATGATAATAAAAATGTAGATAAGTTTGGTTTCGTAGCCTCCCTAACCTAAGCAATTAAGTCCGAAGGGGTGTTTTAACACCTAATACCCTAAAGTCAACTGACTTGGGAGCTATTGGCCCAACGCTTGTTACATGGGTTGAGGAGAAAAGCTTAAGGGAATCAAACATTGCACTATCTACATATCAGTATCTGCGACCCGAGTTACTAAGCTCGTAGGGGTGTCTTAACACCTAATGCCCTAAGACCAACTGGTCTGGGAGTCATTAGCTGAAAGCTCGTTACATGGGTTAAAGATGCATGATGTTTTTAAAGTATATGTATATAGAGTTAAAAAAAAAAAAGACAAAAATAGTAATCCCAACCCAAGGAAGTTAACCTTAAACATTAGAACAAAAATTTTGTTTTCTTCCAAGAAAAGCCCCATAATTATGTGTTGATACATTGAGCACAAAAGAAAGGTTTATTAATATCTTGTTAAGAGGTATTGAGCAGATATATAAATTTAATGAGAGTTTGTTTATCTGGATAGATTAATGGAAGTTAAATGATGAATACCTTGCTTTGTGGAATTTGCAAATTGTTTTTCTATTTTACGCTTTGATTACTAGGGACTAGTAATAAGCTGGTTGGGGGGTGTGATTAGTACTTAAAAGTGCATTTTTATCATGGTTTTATATCATCATTTTGCACTTGAAGTATCAATAACTCCTTAACTAAAATATGTTTTATAATAATGTATCTAATAATATAAGATACCTTTAATTTGTGGTAAATGTCTATTTTTAATGCAGGTCTATCACATAAATGAAAGGATTGATTGATGACTTGAAGAACTTAAATTGCATGGATAAAGAGATGGTCAAACTTAGAGAAGAGATGTCGGTGCAATCCAAACCGGAACACTGTTCGGTAATTGGGTCATATCTAGAGCTATATATCTCAGATTTAGGTCCAATTTATATGGATGGAAAGGTAAGACATAGGCCTACAACTTTCATATGGAGCCCAAGATCTAAAAAGGCCATTATCAAGTCCAAATTGTAGCAACAACAAAGAAGCCCGAATCTGTCTTCCAGCCCGAGCACTGTTCGGTATTTTGGCCATATCTGGAGTTCTAGAAGTCCAAATGAGCTGAATTTTTTACACAAGAAAGCTGAGACAATTGCCTACAACTTTCATGTTTGCAACTGGCTCCAGTTTTGACGTTATCAATGACGTTTTGGGCAGACAAGAGAAGATAAGGATTGTCACCAAGTCAAAAGTTGGCCACCCACTTATCAATTAGTCATCAAATCAATAGTTCCCATTTTTGGCCTATAAAAGGAGGCATTTGCCATGCATTTAGGCATCTTGGTTTTTAGATTAAGATCATGCTCTTCCTTTCTCTCTTTGTATTTTTTATGCTTTGTTTTCATTAATATTAAGTTTATGCCTTTCATTTCCTTTCCTTTACTTAGTTAACTTTTATGTTCTTATTTTGTTTATCTATTTTGCTTTCTTTCATTATGTCTAGCTAAGTTAGTTATGTCAAGGTGAAAAGGTTACACTAATGGTGTAAGAATAAGTATAATGTAAACTTAATATGGACTTTAATGTTTGATACTAACATGTTTTGTATTTGTTATCTTGTTCACTCTTTAATACTTTGCTTGTTAAATGATTAATCTTGATTTATGTTGTATAACACTTGGTACAACAAATGCTTGGCACTTTCATAGCCCATACTGTATGGTATAACCGACACCTGAGCTATGAAAGGAACTTGATTTGTTGTTAACATAAGTTATAATCATGGATGCTTGACGAGATTTACAAGTATTAGCATTAATTGAATAGGATGACTAATGTAATCATGTTAACAATATATAATCAGATTGGAACCTCCTTTGTGTGTGGTTTCCAATTGAATAATAAGAGTTTATACTATACTTGTTTGACATACCATTAATGGATCCTCTAACCTTGACATTGTTTGTTATCATTGTTTAATCCTTATGTTAATTTTTCATCTCAAAGTTCTCATCAACTTCTCTTCTTCTTCTTCTTCTTCTTCTTCTTTTTTCTTTATTATTGTTGTTGTTCTTATTATTATTATTTTCACTTAGTAGTTTAGCACATGTAATTGGGCAAACATGTGTGATTTCTTTTTTTCATCTCCATCGACCACCATGATGACCTTCAGATACCTCCTAATCGGGAAATCTCTCTTTAATAATTCACCACCCCCATTTCTGGTCTCAATCTCAATAATTGGATTGTACCATTGCATCTGGAATGATTAAATTAGTTGGAAACAAGTTTGAAATCGTCCAAATCACACTTTAGATGGCTAAGATTTGATTAAAATAATTTTGGCCTAATTAGCAGTACAGATTCAATCTCAGATCTGGCTACATATAGACTACACTACACAGAATCCTATCCATCAGCTCATTGCTTAGCTTGGCTCAGCTCAGCTCGCAGGTGATGACGTGGTAAGTGGGTCCTATAGTGATGACGTGTCTACTGACTGGTTATTGACATGTCATGCCACATGTGCATGTTGATGCAATGATGGCATCATGATGACATCATCATCATCCAGATTTGGCTCGTGGGTCTGGTCATCTGATATTCGGGTCAGGTCAGCCCATCTAGATAAAGAAGATGCATGTGATGCATGGCGCAATGGAGGATGAGGATTACAACTCACTCACACTCAACTCACAGCTCACTACTGCAATGGTAACAGGGCTACTGCCTTTGGCAACTCTCTCTTTCTCTCTTCACTCTTCTCTTTACTCTTAACACTCTTGCTCTCTCTTTGCTCTCAAATGATGCCTCTATTTATAGGCATTAATGGTAAGACAAGATCTACAAATCATGACATGATTTGTGGCACTAATGATGGCAGCATATGAGTTGTACCATTTTTTCAATGGTTGGTGCAACTTGGCTACACCTCTACCATTATAGGCTTTTGACAATGGTAACTCTACTTTCTAGGGTAGGTTGCACAATATATTGCCCATTAATGGCAAATCCTAACAAGTGGAGCATTTAGTATGGTCAGGGTTATTATGTTGTCTATTCAAAGAAAGATGTGCCTGTAAATTTGTTAAGTTGATTCTTATTAGTTTGCTCTTTAGATTTGATGATAACATGAAATATTCATTGTTAATGCTCGTTGTTTTCTCCATCTTTTTCCTAGACTAAAACATCCTAAATAGTCTCTTTAGGATGGTTTAGTGTTTTTGGCCTCTTCATCTTCAATTTGTGTTATGGTATTTAGTTTGCTAATATTCAATGGGGATTCAAAGGCCTCGTTTTATGACTTTGTTTTATATTCTTCTTATTTCTTTATTCTTTTAGGGATGTGGCATTTTCCTCTTTCTATTTACACTATTTGCTCTCTACAATATTTATTCTTTTAGAGAAGTAAATATATGCATAAATAACAACAACAGGAAGGGAAGCACTACTAGAAAACCAGAGAAAATCAATAGAATTATCGATGGATATTTTTCATAGGTGATAATTACCGACATAAATAATTCCATCTCAAAATCTGTCAGTATATACCAACGACATATATCCATCAGTGAAACAGTTGGTATATACCAATCGTTTCGCCAACAGGGTATACAGTTTGTCTGGAAATATGCAATGATGTGGTGACGTTAGATGATTTTATTGATGGCATGATCGAGGGATTCAAACTGAGATAGTCATACAGTGACATGACACTATCACCAATGGAATCATCGACGGATTACTTCCGTCGGTAATTCCATCGAAAAAAACAATAATATACCCACCCTTCTGTCGACACTCTCTTCCTCTATTTCTCCTTCTTCTTCTTTGCCATCCCACCTCTCCCCTCCTAAACTGTAGCCAACCCAACCATCCCAACTCTCCACTATTCTCAACACAAGCACTCAAGTTTCTTGTATCTTGTACGTGGTCACAATATCTGTTTCTTATAGATTTTATTAATTTTTTGTAAGTAAATCTATCCTTTTTAGTTTTAATATTTAATTATGAATTTTATTGTTTTAATATATGTATTTTGTTAACGTTTGTACTTGTTTAATTGTTATTTATCAAAGAAACTTGTAGTATGAATGTATAATTTTGTAGTTGTTATAGTTTATTTAAGATTTTATCAAATTATATTTGTTTGTAAATTGTTGAAATTTTATTTGAATTACACCAAATTAAATGTGTTGTGATGAAATAAATAAGTAATAGCTTGTTTAACGAGTCTTGTTTAATTGTTATCGATTCTATTTCGAGGTTGTGATTTCTGTAAATTTATATATGTATAAATTTGTATGTATGAACGTTGATAGTTAAGAATTGATAATGAATATTTAACATAAGTTTTGTTTTAGTTTGTTGGATAATGTCAGGGAAAACCAATATTTTTGTTATGTTTTATAAAGGTTCAATAGAAGTCATGGATGATCATTCATGGATGTATCGGGACTCACCCCAAGGATTACGAAGGATGGATTATTGTAACGGTGTCTAGGGTTTTATTAATTTCACAACATCTATTTCGAGGAATTTTACTGATGGCGATATTAGGTGTCCATGCAGGAATTGTAAAAATTTAAAGTTTCTGCATCAAGATGTTATAACGATGCATCTTCTAACCAAAGGGTTCATGAAGGATTACCTGTGTTGGTATGCTCATGGAGAACTATTTATTCCTGACGAGAGCATGGAAGAACAAGTGGTTAGGTCAACTTCTAGTGCTAACAACATGCATGAAGTTGGAAATGATAACAATAATCCTTACAGGAATTCTAACTAACTAAACATGTTATTATGTTGTGTAATAATTTGAAACATTAAATATGTATTCTTCTTTATTGGCCAGCCCTTGTTATAGTGTTGTGTGTACTGTAAGATTGCAATTCAAGATTTTGTGACAAGGTTACATAAGAAAAATAAAACAAATTAAAGGATTGTGTCACTTTCTCTAACAGAGTCACCAACGACCAATAACCCGTCGGTATTTCATAGAGAGTTGAGAAACATTTACGGCATTGTGCCACTTTTACTTCTAGAGTCACCGATGGACAATAACCCGTCAGTATTTTACAGAGAGTTGCAAAAAATTTACGAGATTGTGCTACAATCACCGATGGGTATATCGATGAATTTACACACATCTTGAAGCGCACGCATGTCTAACTCGTGTCCGTCTGCACAAATACCGACGGATCAAAAAGTCTGGCAGGATTTTTGAACTTTTTGGTGTGCATTTCAATTAATTTCTGACGGTATTACCAATAAAATTTAATGCCACTGACAACAATTAATGTCCATCAGTAATATCGTCGGAAAAATTGCCATAAAAAACCCCCCCTCCCCCCATTTGGTTCATTTTTTCTCTGGTTCAGTTTCTCTTCTTCTCCATTTCTCTTCTCCTCTTAGTTTATATTTCATTTTTGGAAGTGATTTTATTATTTTGGTGGTAGTTTTAAAAGGTATGTATTATTTTTTCTTTATCTTTGTATTTTTTTATTTTAATTATGATTATTTTTTGGTGTTCTTTATTTTGTGTATTGTTTGTAGATAAAATCTTAAATTCAACACACTATTAAGGTAAGCATTTTTTATTCCCAAATTTATTTTGAATTGATATAGTGTTTTTTAGTTTTATGTATTGTTTATTTTGTGTTTATGTTGTTTTGTACAATGTTTTTTAGGTTTTTCATTTTATTTATTAATTTTATGATATAGTGCTATAATTGTTATTGTTGAATTTATGTTAAAAATGTTAATTTATATATATA
>NW_011500454.1:48188-84759 GCF_000495115.2 Populus euphratica | reverse complement strand
TAATTGTTATTGTTGAATTTAAGTTAAAAATGTTAATTTATATATATAGAATTACATTTAATTAGTTTATCTTAATTTAGGATATTATTGTGTGTATTGTTATAATTGTTATTGTTAAATTTATGTTAAAAATGTTAATGTATATATATAGAATTACATTTAATTAGTTTATCTTAATTTAGGATATTATTGTGTGTATTGTTATAATTGTTATTGTTGAATTTATGCTTTAAATGTTAATGTATATATATAGAATTACATTTAATTAGTTTATCTTAATTTAGGATATTATTGTGTGTATTGTTATAATTGTTATTGTTAAATTTATGTTAAAAATGTTAATGTATATATATAGAATTACATTTAATTAGTTTATCTTAATTTAAGGATATTATTGTTTACATGTCATTGTTATTGCTTGTTATTACATTTTTATATTTATGTGTACACATTAATTTCTATTTTGAGGTCCATTAGAGTTGATCGTGTTAGGAATGATATTGATTTAGTTACCTTTTGCTTTTGACCATGTAATTATTTATAAATTAAGAGTCTTGTCTCCTAAAACTTGAAATGTAATATTAATCCATAAATTTAAATGTATGACTTTAATCTAATGTTTGTAACTCTAGGTACCAATTTAACAATGAATGTTCATAGTTGAAATTGATTCTTTTACTTGAATATCATTATATGATGTTATTGAATAAAATGTTGTGTTGATGATGATGAGTTGGGTTGAGATCCAAGATGATTGGATCGAGATATGAAATAAAATTAGAAGTGTAATATGATTTTATCGATAACTTGGGACCTCTTTGTATAGGGGAGATTGCCATTTTTTTTTTAAAATAATTGAAGTTAATTATGTAATTATTCATATAAATTTATGTAGATGTGTAGAATAAAATCTACAGCATGTTGTCAAAAGATGGTTGTAACTAGTTCTTCTAGCAGCGAGGAGGACATATCCTTAGGTGTTGATTATAGCGAGGAATCTACGCCAACTTGTGATGCTGCCTCTTCTAGCGCATTTTCACAGCGCAGAAGCGATGTGCCTTTATAGCGAGGTCAATTCACCGCAAGTACCAAATTATTTAATTTCAGGTTCACAAACATTGAGTGGAAACCTAATATCGATGCATAGTTTAAGCGATTTTAGGTCGGTGTTAATTTTTAGTTTCCAGCTTATTTTTAATAAATAATTTTTATAATTTCATATCTAGTACTATTTTTATTTTATATGAATTATTTATATATATAGAACAATTTTGAGTGGGATAGGGCAGACAACAATGTTGTGAGGAGGGTATGGAAGAATCACGTGGCAACTAGGTAACATCAAAAATAATATTTATTTTTTGTTTTATAATTTTATGTTTTAAATTCTAATTTGTTACTATAGAAGTAGGTTGTGTGATTTTTGGTATGACACCAAAAAAAATAAAAAAGACATGCGAGGGATAACAATCTTGAAGGATGGAATAAGGTGGTGGTTTGGCAGGAATTCAAACCACCATTCGTCTTGGGGGAAATATGGACGACATATATTGAGCACGTGACCACAGAGCAGTTCTCACGGCGCTCACAGTTCGGCACCGACAACCTCAACCAGCAAATTCATGGTTCGGTGACCACGCACACTGGTGGATTTGTTCCATTTAGCGCACATGCAAAGCGGATGGTAAGATTAATTTTAATAAAATATATCATTAATTAATTTGTCTTTCTTTATAATATATTTAACTTTTAACCTATTTTTTCTTTACAGGCTGCATCTTTTGGACATGAGCCGAGTCCAAAGGAGTTGTTTGTAGAGACATCTATACGGAGTCAAGACTGCCAAAAGGGGGTGCAACAGTTCATGGACAACCGTGCTCAACACTTCTTGGTATGTTCGTTCATTCATTTTATTTTGTAAGTTATTATTTTCTTGATTTAAATATGATGATTTTTAAAGAGACCTATAATAGCCGGTTGAGGGAGAGATATGGAGACCATCCTTCGACCCATCTAGATTTCGATCCAGATTTGTGAATGGAGGTGGGATTGTCCAGTGGAGCCGATACAAATTGGGTCTACAGGCTCCCCAACACTACGACTAAAAACTTGCGTTCGGCTCGTAGTGTCTCAACCATTAGAAGCTCTCCATCAGTATTGAACACTCAGTCTAAGGAGTTGGAGCCGATACAAATTGGGTCTACAGGCTCTCCAACACTACGACTAAAAACTTGCGTTCGGCTCGTAGGGATTATGATGAACTTTGTCAAATGGTCATGGAGATGAGATCAAGGATAGGTGATGATACATGTGTAGCCCTTATTTAGTCATATGGTCCCGAAAACAACTAGCCTCCTCTTCTTCCTCCTCCAACTTTGCAGATCAAAGATGGGTGACGATACTTGTGCACCTCCTTTTTGATCGTATGGTCCTGGGAACAACCAGCCTCCTCCTCCAGCTCCGTTGCTATTCTAGTTTAATTTTGTTTTTTAAACACATTAAATTTGTAATGAATATTATTTAACATTAATTTTATATTTTTAATGTTTAATCCAATTTTATTTGTTTATTAAGGATTTTTACTATTAATAAATTATTATTTTTTTATAATTTAAATATATACCAACGGAAACATCAATGAATATTATCTGTCAGTATTTCATAAAGAGTTAGCAAACAATTACTACCGATGCCATACTTACCGACGGATAGTCCGTTGGTAATTACCATTGAAATTGTAGATGGATTTATTCCGTCGGTAATGCTCCTGTGGGAAACGTTTTTTTTTGGGCGTGCGTATTAGTCTGTAAGACCATCGGTTGGTCTTTTTTTTTTTTGCGATAGAATTAGCGATAGAAGTGGGAGTTACCGATGACTATTATACCGACGGACGTGTTCTATTGGCAAGATCGTCAGTAATTATTTCATCGATGAAGTCCGTTCCTGTCACCAACGGACTTAGTCTGTCGGTAAAACTATTTATTCGTGCAGTGAAGGGGAGGGGTTTTGACATTAAGTATTTGCGTAGAAGGGAATGCTTCTTTGGTTTTAGAAGCACCATGAAGATTCAGGCCCAAATCTTTGCTTAGAATGCCCGAACACCCAGGATCCTTGCACCTTGTCCTGAATGGTTGTGTATATTTGTCATGCATCCATATTTGGCTGAATTCTTTAATAAAGTACATGATATTAGACGGAAGTTTTTTTTAAAATCTATTCAAGTCTGAATAAACTGATATTCCATTTTTCATGTTCTTGATGTGCTTTTACTCTTCTAGCTGTTCCTGACTTTCTTTTTAGGGTCTATTCTAACATGCAATATGATTTTTTTTTCTTTTTGGTTGGCCCACTGTCCCAGGCAGAGAACCTGACATGGGCACGGGTGATTGGAGAATTCAATTGCAGCCTGACTCACGGAAAAGAATAGTCGACAAATTGTATGCATTTGTTTCCTAATATGTGCAAGTGCTGCAAAATAGTAAAATTTTTAATTTATATGAAAGAAAAGGAGAAGGGGAAAACGTTAATTAAAATCAGCTGGACTGCCATGAGGCAACCTCAAGTATGACACACCTCTTTTTTTATATTTTTTTGTACATCTTTTCTTGTGTTTCTCACAAGAAGCAAACTTGAGGGAACATAAAGTTCTGAGAAGTAATTTTTGTCGGAACTTCTTTTGTAATCTCTTCTTTCGATGATGACCTCTTGGATGGTTGTATGAGGTGTTACGAGTTGTAACTGAACTAATTAAATGAATAGTGTTGGATTTGGGGCCTTTTATTTTTTTTAGATTAACGTGGGTTGTCTGGTCAGCTTGCGCGCACCACGACTAATTCCACAGACCCTGAAGTTAATGGTCATATAAGCCTCCAGTAGCCATTATATGAGCAACCAAAGACTCGAACCTAAGACCACAAAGGGAGCAAATCTCTTAATCCCATGTCCTTACCACTTGGTCACTTTCTAGATGGTTATTTATTTTAACTTCTACAGGGTTGAAATGATAGTAATCTTAAAGTAGAAAAGCAGCAGACAAAACTCAATTAGCCACAATGGTGTATGGTTTCCTAGTTTCTCAGCCTAAAGTTGAATGTTTTGGTGATATCTCTACATCCAAAATCATATACACAGCTACTGGTGGCACTTGCACAAGCCAATGAGCACTGTAGAGTATATATATTGTAGTGTGAGATAAGGTTATCTCATTGCATTTTCATAAATTGAAAGGATTTCTCTTCTTTTCTTAGTCAATTACAGCACATGCATAGAAGTGAGCAAGATGCTATTGCAATGCTTTCATAGAGACTGCCCAGGTTTGCAACTAAGTCACTTGTATATCTTGGAACATAGCCATAAATGAAAGGTTATTTCAATTTAAAAAATTTAACCATGAAGCTCGTAGCTAGAATTTTTAGATAGAAGGGTGGCCAAGTAAACTCCTATACTTTGTACCTTTAGAGGAAGTAAAAATATATGTCTATGTATTTTGATGCCATATATTATTTGACCAACACTTGTTTATGTTATTATTTGTTTTTACTTTTTGCTAATGATTCCACATATTTCTAATATTGGTGTGGTTTATGAGTTCAGGGTTCTTGTTCGCTGCTACTAGTTTCTCTATATTTACCTGGTCATTTAAAATGAAACGTAATGATTTCTGTATGCAGAATGGAGACATTAAAGAGGCATCTTCTGTTTTCTGGTCAGGAGGCACCGGTGGAACCAAAGGGAGGCTAGCAAGGGCCAGGCCCTTACAAATTTTTTTAAATATAATAAATAATAAGCTTTTTAATACTAAATTATTATTTTATTAGTTATGTTTAACTTTAATATACTAAATATCTATATATCTCTGTGCAAGTTGAAAACAAAAGTTTTTCAATTAATTTCTATCCTTTACTCTCTTTCTCTCTCTTTTCTCTACAAACATAGCCAAAAAATTAACAATATAAAGTATAAAGTTAAAGCAAAGCTACTGCAAACAACAAGGTAATTAATTATTTAATTTTTTATGCTTGTTAAGAATTTAATAAATACATATATATAATTCTACTTTTTTTTAGGTCTACTAGTTTTATCATTTTTTATTTCTTGTTATAGTGAATGTTGTTTTTTCCTCATTAATTTGATATATTTTATGGGTTTGTTTGTTTCAATTATACTTGGATTTTTTATGTTTTGTTTTTAGCAGAACCACTAAAATTATCAATTATTTCTCACATGTACCTTACTATCACCAGATCCAATATGCAATTAGACACGGTCTTTCTAGCCAAATTGAATTCTTTGAAGAGCATATAGCCAACTTTGATTTAGTGTAAGTTTTCTTTTTTAGGAACCAGTAATCCTATTTTTTTCTATTAGATATGCTTTTATATATCAAATTTTTTTTAATATGTTAATTTTGCTTTCATATGTTAGTGTGGTTTACATGTAAAAATATATTTTTGATTCTGATTATTGTGTCAACACATTGTTATTTGTATTTATTTCTTAAATATAAAACAATAAAAATTTATGATGTTTTGATTTTAGGTTGAACTATGAATAAAATAAGAAGAATTGATTTCTTTTTTGAGAAAAAGAGGAAAAATATTGATAACTCATAGCCTAGTGAATCAACTCCAATGTGTAATGTTGAAGTTATGGTTGAACAACCCCAATGTGCTTCAGTTTATGAAGAACCTGCTTTGATAAAGGAGAAGCCTCCTACTACAATCGACATTGCTTATCTTATTAGAGATCCAAATAATCGTCCTCAAATTTGAGAATACCCGGTTAATCAATAGATGAAATTAGAAGGGCATGCATTAATTTGGGGCCATATCAACCTTTGATATTTGAATATCCGCTGACTGGTAAAAAAACATCCTTGTCGATTTCAATCTCATTGGTTCAAAAGTTATCCATGGCTTGAATATTCGGAGAAAAATACTGCATTTTGTTTCCCTTGCTATCTATTTTCAAGTAAGTCATTTGGAAAGCCAGAATCAGATACATTTACTGTTAAATGATTCAATTGTTGGAAGAAAGTTAATGATGGGGAACAATGTGCTTTTTTAACTCATATGGGAAAAGCTCCAAATTCAACTCATAGATTTGCTACCAGGTACTTGGAAAATTTGAAAAATCAGTCATGTCATATTGAGAAGGTAGTTAAGAGGTAAACTACTCAAGAAATTCTAAATAATCAATTACGTATTAAAGTTTCAACAGATATTGTTTGTTGGCTCACATTTCAAGCATGTGCTTTTAGAGGACATGGTAAATGTCCAGAATAAAAAAAAATCAAGGTAATTTTCTTGAAATATTGAAACTTTTAGCATCATATAATGAACAAGTAGGTGCTCTTGTTCTGGATAATGCTCCACAAAATGCTAAATACACCTCACATCAAATTCAAAAGGAAATTTTGCACGTGTTTGCTAGAAATGTTCAGTTTTTAATTGATCATGAGATTAGTGATGCAAGATTTTACTTAATTGTTGATGAAGCTTGAGATGAATTCAAAAGAGAGCAAATAACCCTTATTATTAGGTTTGTTCATAGAAGTAGATTTACACAAGAACTCAAGAAAATTGCCATACGGCTTGAGGAAAAGATTTATACTACCGCCACCAATGAAATATTTGCCTAATGCGAGGTTTGATAATTACGATATTCGCTAGACATGAATATACACACGCATTTATGCATGTACACATGTGTGTGTAGTGTGCCTCCACTTCCTCACCGTTCATTCTGTATGCAAGGCTGATTGGGAGTTCGCATCTTTTTGTTAATTCTCTTGAGAAGTGTTTTATTTAGACTGACCAAGTTCAAGTGCAAGGGAAAAGTGCAAAAAGCAAATAGCGAATCAATACATGAATAATTTAATAAATAGAGAGGAAACAGAAGTATATCCTCGTAGAAGATGAAATGATAGAGCATATATTCATTTTCCTCCTTTTGTAACATGGATTGCTCTGAAATCTAATGTTTTGTTAGTAATATCTGATTTCAGTTTGATTATCTGCGTAAAATATCTCTGGAGATGCTTTCGATGGAGATCAGGTCTCAAAATGCCATGCCCACTGCCCCCATGGATCCAGCAGGTAATAATGCAGCCGAGCATTGAATTTCTAAACATCTTACCTTTTAGTTTTCTTCTCACATTGTTATCAACTCTTTTACATTTTATTGCTGCATATTGCTATGTATATTGCCTTACTGGAAAAATCTCATGATCACCTCCACGATGCTAATTCTTTAATGTATGTGAAGTGTTTCATTCTTGACTTGTTAAGGAACTAGGACTGTGATGCAGGGCTATTTTATATTTTATGATTGAGATGGTACGTAGATTTTAAAGATTTTCCTGTTTAGGAGGTAAGACGTCACTTTCTAGCTTTTCTTCTGAGAGAAAGTATTTGATGCTTTTTTCATATATATAATAATGCTGCCGAGCATTGAATTTCTGAACATCTTGCCTTTTTTTTGTTTGTCGCATTGTTATCAAACTGTTTTGCATTTTATTGCAGCATATTGCTATGTGTATGACATGCTTTAATAAAAAAGTTGAGCAATTAATGAATGTTAGGCAAGAAAATTACTGATTATTTTTGTTTTCTGCCTCCTCCTTTTCTTTCCCCCACCCTGAAAATTGTCATATCATTTTTGTTTCCAGCCGCCTCTTCTTCCCCCAACCCTGAAAATTGTCGGAGGACAATTTTATGCTTTGAACCAAATCCATCCTAATTCTTTGCTCATAACTTTATGTGTGAACCGTCGATGTTTCATTCGTCTTCCTTGTTCAGTGCCTTCTTTTTTATTTGACGTGGTTTCCTTTTTTCCTTTTATCTTGAACAACGTGGTAGAAACAAAAAAATTTCTACCAATTAAATTTTACCATATATTATTTTATTTTTTAAAAGAAAGGATACAATAAAATCAAAATAAATGACATGAAAAATAAATAAACCTTCATATATTTTTTTGACCAATGAAAAGTTGACACTCGGAATGAGATATTCAAGATATCTTGTTATAAATACAAGATCCCATCATATATCTTTTTATAAATGCAAGATCTCATCAATAAATATCAACTAATAAAATTATATCATATGACATTGTAGAAGAACTTGAAAGCCCCTACAGATCTCTATAAATAGAGGACTTCAACCTAAAGGATTGAGATTCTGGAAGATACAAATTTTCTTCCAGACAAAGCAAGGAAGTTCTCTCTCTCTCGTCTCAAGCAAGGAAGTCTTGTTATAAATACAAGATCCCATCATATATCTTTTTATAAATGCAAGATCTCATCAATAAATATCAACTAATAAAATTATATCATATGACATTGTAGAAGAACTTGAAAGCCCCTACAGATCTCTATAAATAGAGGACTTCAACCTAAAGGATTGAGATTCTGGAAGATACAAATTTTCTTCCAGACAAAGCAAGGAAGTTCTCTCTCTCTCGTCTCAAGCAAGGAAGCTCTTTCTCAAAGAGTTCTCAAGCCTCCTTCATCTACGCTTGAAGTTATAAAGAATGAAGCTCTATTGAATCAAGCCAAAACGCCTCATAAGAGTTCTTCAATAACACTTCAAAGATAAATCAAGGTACTCTTCAAAGTATCAAAACACAACATCTCGCTTTGCAGTATATGCCCAAATTCACGTTCTTGCAAAACACAAATCTAGTCTTGATTTCTTAAATAAATCAAGTATTATACATCAAATCCATGGAAAGAATCAGAGGATTGCCATATTCTTTTGAAAGAATATATTACATAGAGATTGTACTCATTCATATATTTAATAAAATCATATATTTGTACACGTGTGCTTGTTTAATTTCAGGTGCACAAAATTGTGTCTACAAATTTCTAGCGACTCCATTAGGGACATCTCTACCTCTCATCTCTTCCCTTCAAGAAAGACTTTTCAACAAACTCTCAATGGCAACTAGGAGGAACATGATCACCATTATCGCTTCAAAAGGCAACAAGGTCACTGATTCAAGTAGCCGACATACCATTGAAGATTCTTCAACTCCACCATTGAAAACAAAATCCATCGTCGAGTTGTATGCACAAACTAAGTTGACTCTCAAGATGACATCAACATCGAATGTAAGAGGGGCACAAGATCTCGCCTCAAAGATGAAGCCACAAGCAACTCCATTACAAAAGTCAAATGGGGCTCGCAAAATTCTCTTTGGCACTTAAGGCGACTTCGACAATTCATCTATAAAAACTTCTCCATGTCAATCACCAAGTAAGGCTTTGGGTTTCGGCACCATGTCACTGATGACGATCAGGACAACATCTTTAAAGGATTAAGTGGCTAACTTGACAAAACTCGTTAAGGGGCTTTTGACTTCACTCAAGGCAAAAGACCATGAGATAGCAAAATGATGAACAAACTTGAGAGCTTGAATGAAGGAGGCCAAACCTTGACTACCAAGGCTTTTCAAGTAGATGAACTAGATGTCATTGAGGAGTCTACAATCGAAGCTATGAAGAATATACGCGGTATTACTAATGGCATCTTCACCATAAATCAACTGAAAGAACTCATCAAGGAAGCGATCATAGATCAGGTAGAAAGCTCAATTCAACCCTCGTATTCATATACGAAGCTGTACACCTAAAGAATCAGCCTGTTAAAGATGCCTCTAAGTTACCAACCACCAAAGTTTCAACAATTTAATGGTAAGGGAAATCCTCAACAACACGTAGCTCACTTTGTGTAAACTTGTAACAATGTTGGGACTAATGGTGATCTCATGGTAAAATAGTTTGTTCGTTCCTTGAAAGGTAATGCCTTCGACTAGTACACAACTTGGAGTCTGGCTCGATTGATACTTAGGAGCAGTTGGAGCGCAAGTTTCTTAACTACTTTTACAGCACTCGTCATGTGTTTAGCATGATTGAACTCACTAATGCACGTCATTGGAAGGAAGAGCCTGTCATCGACTGCATTCATCAATGGAGAAACCTTAGCCTCAATTATAGAGATAAGCTCACCGAAACTTCTGAGCTAGACATGTGTATTCAAGGGATGCATTGGGGACTACGCTATATTCTACAAGGTATCAAACCAAAGTCTTTTGAAGAACTGGCTACTCATGCACATGATATGGAACTTAGTATTGCGATGGCTGAAAGTTCATCGTTACCTATGCAAAAGCCTAAAAGAAATAAACCTGAAGGTCATAGATTCGGAAAGAGCACTCTAAAGGTCGATGGAAAGCAATCTTTAGTAGTTAACTTGGCTGCTGTAAGAGTACCAACTAGAGTTAAGAGGAATGATCATGCAACGCCAACTACTTTTCAATAGGATGAAAGAAAGAAACCATCCTTCAAAGAGCAACAAGAAAAAGTGTATCCATTCCCCCGACTCAAACATATCTAGGATGCTGGATGATTTGCTTGAGGAAAATATCATTGAGTTGCCGAAGGTGAAACGCCCTAAAAAAGCAAACCAAGTAGATAATCTGAATTATTGCAAATATCATCGCTTAATCAGTCATCCTGTAGAGAAGTGTTTTGTGTTGAAAGACAAGATCATAAGGCTACACGAGAATGGAGATATCATTTTTTATAATGAAATAGCAGCTTCTAATATCACAACCACGATCAGTTTAGGACCACATCAATCACTCCTTAGAACAAGTTTTAGCTCCTTTGAATCTATAAGACTTGATGTCATTTTCCCGATAAGCTTCGCTACATCCTTAAGTCTAACTCCATGCATAACCCTCGCACCTCAAGTTGACACCTTGAAGCTTGATTCATCTAAAAATTATGATGATGAAGGATGGACTTTAGTCACACGTAAAAGAGGAAGGAAGAAGCGCATGCAGATGACAAAGCCAACTAGAATGAGAATCTCAATGGTGAGGAAGCTAATTAATGAGCTGATACATCAAAAGACTAAACAAAAATCCACACTAGTTAGAAAGGAGAGTTTTTCAACTTAAAGTCTAAGAAAGCCTATTACACTAAATGAGTACATGCCAACAGAGATAAGAAGAGTTGAAAATGTACATGTTGTTTGCTATCATGTTGATGAAGAGAAAACTCCTATTGAATCCGTTATAAAGAAAAGTCATGATGACTCTTCAAATTTATCTCACAGTGTATGCACAACAGAGATATCCTTCAAGAATGAAGACTTGTTGCTTGGATCAAAACTCTATAACCAGCCTCTTTTCATTAAAGGATGTATTGATGAAAAGATAGTGAATCATATTTTAGTGGATGATGGCTCGGCAGTTAATATACTACCTCTTAAGACTATGAGAGAGCTAGGGATTCTTATGGATGAACTCTTCCCAAGTCATCTGAAGATTCAAGGTTTTAATCAAGGAGGGCAAAACTACCTACAATATATGGAATCTAATGCACTTTTCCATGTCATAGATGCTAAAACTACCTACAATATGTTGCTTAGGCGACCATAGATGCATGAAAATGGTATCATCTCCTCAACACTCCACCATTGTCTTAAGTATTGTCGAGATGGACAAGTACGAAAGATAGTGGTGGACATTGATCCTTTCACCATAGTTGAAGCTCATTTTACAGACGTAAAATTCTATTTCAAGTCAAATGTGATGGAAGAACTACGATCCCCACCTGACCATCTAGGAAAGGGAAGAATTGGCTTCAAAACCTCAAAGGGGCATAAGTCATCTACAAATGAAGGGGTGTCTAAGCCAACGAGGAATAAAGGAAAAGAAAAGGTGGTAGAAAACTTTGTTGATAATAAGCTGCCACGTAAAGCCATAGTACTTTGATGTATCCTAGTATCAACAAGAAAAGAGGGTCAATCTTTTTTTGCCAAGGATGAAGAGAAGATCAACAAGGGGCTTGAAAACTTGACCTTGCCAGCTACTAATCTCACCTTGAACAAGGTCTCAAAACCTTTATTAAAATGGTTTATTCATCAAACTAAGTCAGTGGTGATAAATCTTAGAGGACTCCTTGATAAATGGGTGAATAGCTTTGATCCCAATGCTTATAAGCCTTTAGCCAGGGTTGGTTATAGTTATGAGGACATCAATGAGTTAGCAAAGGATGGTGATACAACTTAACTTAAAGGTAAACAAGTTTCTATAAGGATTAGAAAGGTTGGTTAAAGGTATGAGGACATCAATGATTAGAAAGGAATAAAGGAAAAGAAAAGGTGGTAGAAAACTTTGTTGACAATAAGCTACCACGTAAAGCCATAGTACTTTGATGTATCCTAGTATCAATAAGAAAAGAGGGTCAATCTTTTTTTGCCAAGGATGAAGAGAAGATCAACAAGGGGCTTGAAAACTTGACCTTGCCAGCTACTAATCTCACCTTGAACAAGGTCTCAAAACCTTTATTAAAAGGGTTTATTCATCAAACTAAGTCGGTGGTGATAAATCTTAGAGGACTCCTTGATAAATGGGTGAATAGCTTTGATCCCAATGCTTATAAGCCTTTAGCCAGGGTTGGTTATAGTTATGAGGACATCAATGAGTTAGCAAAGGATGGTGATACAACTCAACTTAAAGGTAAACAAGTTTCTGTAAGGATTAGAAAGGTATGGAGAGAAAAGAAAACTTCTCGCAAAACTTTAAGGCCTGGTCTTAGATATGAGTCTTCCACACCGCTACATTTTTAGATTAATAAAGAAGCCTCGCAATACATAAGTGCAAAAGAAGTGAAGGACAAACAACAAAGTTAGTCGGCACCTTTTAGAGCTTTAATCTGGGATCGTCTTAGTGAAACTACAAATCGTGCTCCTATTTTTGCTAGGATTGGAACCCAAAATAATGGAAAGGGATTAAAACGCACACCAGTCTTTGTAAGACTTGAACAATCCATGTCAAAAGATGATAAGTATACACTCGATCATCAATCAAGTTTGATGGGTGATTCAAAGGTTTTTCGTAGCAAAATACCTTCACGTATGAAGAGACAATATGAATAGGTGGTGAGTGCTAAAGAGACATTAAAAAGAAAAACATGCACAATAGTGATAACAAACCCCTTTAATAAAGAAAAAGAAGATGAAATGATGTTTCTCGCTTCAAATCACTTTACAATAAAAGAAGATGATAATGATAAGTTTATCATCAAAGAAGATGTTAAGGAAGCTCCACCTTCCCTTGAATCAGAAAATAAGCCTATAATGGATGAACTTAAAGAGGTTAACTTAGGAACTGTTAAAAACCCACGACCAACCTTCATCAATGCAAACTTATCACCTGAAGAAGAAGTGAGTTACATGGAACTTTTGATGGAGTATCGAGATATCTTTGCTTGGTCATATAATGAAAAGCCAGGTTTAGACCCAAGGGTTGTTGTCCATCAACTAGTAGTAAACCATGAGGTTAGACTTGTAAAATAAAGTCAGCGTCGCTTTCTTCCTGAACTTATATCACAGAGTAAGGTTGAAGTCAATAAGCTTATCCAAGTAGGTTTCATTTATGAGGTCAAATATCCTACACGGATTTCAAATATTGTGCCAGTAAAAAGAAGAACGACCAAATGTGTGCTTGTGTAGATTTTCAAGACCTTAACAATGCTTGTCCCAAAGATGACTTTCCACTTTTGATTACTAAGATCATGGTTGACTCTACCACGGGTCATGGGAGATTAACCTTCATGGATGGCTCATCTGGCTATAATTAAATTCAAATGGCACCCATAAATGAGGAGAAGACGGCTTTCCGGACTCTGAAAGGGATATATTGCTACAAAGTTATGCCTTTTAGCTTAAAGAATGCAGGCATAACTTATCAAAGGGTGATGTAGAAGATTTTTGATGAAATGCTTCACCAACATGTTGAATGCTATATTGACGACTTTGTGGTGAAATCAAAAGAAAAAGAAAATCATTTGCAAGATCTTCGTTTAGTATTTGAATGGTTACGTCGATTCCAACTAAAAATGAACTCACTAAAATGCGTATTTGGTGTGTCCTCAGGTAAATTCCTAGGGTTTATAGTTCGACATCGAGGAATTGAGACTGACCAGTCTAAGATCGAGGCCACTCTAAAAATGCCGGAGCCAAGAAACATCCATGAGTTGAAGAGTCTCCAAGGAAAGTTGGCCCATATACAAAGATTTATTTCTAACTTAGTGGACCGATGTCAACCATTCACCCACTTAATGAAGAAGGGTACATCATTCTATTGGGATAAAGCTTGTACTAATGCTTTCAACAAGATAAAAAAAATACTTGTTAAATCCACCTGTCCTTCAAGCACTGGTACCGAGACACCCACTTATCCTCTATATTATGGCTCAAATACGTTCCTTGGGGGTGTTGTTGGTGCAACAAAATGATGAAGGCAAGAAAAATGCTCTTTACTACTTTAGTAGGACAATAAATAGGGCTGAACTAAATTATTCTCTAATAGAGAAGACATGTCCAGCATTAATGTTTGCAATAAAAAAGTTAAGGAATTGCCTCTAAGTGCATTCAGTAAGATTAATCTCCCGAGCTGACCCTCTCAAGTACATCATCTCAAGACTAGTACTATCAACAAGATTGGAAAAATGGGCTTTATTGCTTCAAGAATTTGAAATTGTCTACGTTTCACAAAAGGCTATCAAGGGGCAAGCACTAGCTGATTTTCTCGTTGATCATCCTATTCTCGATGAATGGAAGTTCTCTAAAGACCTACCTGATAAGGACGTTATGCTTATTGAAATTTCTGAACCATGGAAAATGTTCTTTGATGGCACATTACGACAAGATAGAGCCGGGGCTGGGGTTATATTCATCACACCAGAAGAAGAGGTCTTGCCTTTCTCCTTTTCACTTACCAAATGTTGTTCTAATAACATGATTGACTTCAAGCCTTGATTCTTCGGTTGGAAATGGTAGTGAATATAAAGATGTCTCGCCTTAAAGTTTTTAGGGATTCTCAATTAGTCATCAAACAACTCCTCTCACTATATAAAGTCAAGAAGTTGGAATTGATCCCATATCACAAGTATGCATTTAAACTAATAACATCACTTGATTGTGTCACTTTAGAATATGTGCCATTAAAAGAGAATAAGCAAGCCGATGCCTTAGCAAATCTGGCGTCAATATTAGCATCATGTATTGAGGAGATAAAAGTCTCTGTATTTCTAAGACGGGTCGTTCCACCACTAAATCATGACATAGAAGAGAAAGAACAAGTGGGTGTAGTTTCTGTCTACTAGATTGAAAGAGAACACTGGTGTTAACCACTTATCGATTATTTAAGACATGGAAAGCTACCTAAAGACCTACACTATAAGACAGAGGTGAAGTGAAGGGCTTCTCGCTTTATATACTTCCAAGGCACTATTTACTGATGCTCTTTTGATGAAGTCTTTTTGCGATGTCTCGGAGAAGAAGAAGCAACAAAAGCACTAGAGGAAACTCACTCAAGGATCTATAGAGCACACCAATCAAGCCCTAAACTTCAATTCCAGATCAAAAGAATGGGGTATCACTGGCCAACAATGGTGAAGGATTGCATAGACTATGCTAGAAAATGTCAAAGTTAATTGCATGCTAATTCGATCCATCAGCCACCCAAGCCTTTACACCCGACAGTTGCCTCTTGGTCCTTTGATGCTTGGGGACTTGATGTGGTAAGACCATTGCTGAAAAGCTTTAAGGGGTGTCTTTACATATTAGCTGCAACAAATTACTTCTCAAAATGGGCAGAAGCTGCAACATTAAAAGAAATCAAGAAAGAGATAGTTGTAAACTTCATTCGAACAAACATCATTTACCGTTATGGGGTACCAAGATACATCATAACCGATAATGGAAAGGAGTTCTACAATACAACCATGAACAAGTTGTGTGCACAATTCAGCTTCAAATAGCATAACTCTTCTATGTACAATGCTCCGGCTAATGGTTTAGCAGAAGCCTTTAACAAGACTTTATGCAACATTCTCAAGAAGGTGGTGAATCGCTCGAAGAAGGACTGGCATGAGAGAATTGGGGAGGCATTATGGGCTTATCGTACTACATTCCGAACACCAACTCAAGCTACTCCATATTCCTTGGTATACGGGGCCGAAGCTGTTCTTCCACTAGAATGTCAAATTCCATCTTTGAGAATCGCAATCCAAGAAGGACTTTCCAATGAAGACAATGTTCGTCTACGCCTTGAAGAGCTTGAAGCTTTAGATGAAAAACGTCTTGAGGCACAACATCGATTAGAATGTTATCAAGCATGACTTTGTAGGGCTTTCAACAAGAAGGTGCGACCACGCTCATTCCAAGAAGGAGATCTTGTCTTGGCAGTACGACGCCTAATAATCATGTCAAAACGCATGGGCAGCAAATTCCTCTCCAAATGGGATGACCCTTATATGGTTCAAAATGCTCCGGCTAATGGTTTGGCAGAAGCCTTTAAGAAGACTTTATGCAACATTCTCAAGAAGGTGGTGAATCACTCGAAGAAGGACTGGCATGAGAGAATCAGGGAGGCATTATGGGCTTGTCGTACTACATTCCAAACACTAATTCAAGCTACTCTATATTCCTTGGTATACGGGGTTGAAGTTGTTCTTCCACTAGAAAGTCAAATTCCATCTTTAAGAATCATAATCCAAGAAGGACTTTCCAATAAAAACAATGTTCATCTACGCCTTGAAGAGCTTGAAGCCTTAGATGAAAAATGTCTTGAGGCACAACAACGATTAGAATGTTATCAAGCACGACTTTGTAGGGCTTTCAACAAGAAGGTGCGAACACGCTCATTCCAAGAAGGAGATCTTTTCTTGGCAGTACGCCGCCCAATAATCATGTCAAAACGCATGGGCAACAAATTCCTCTCCAAATGGGATGGCCCTTATGTGGTTCAAGAAGTCTACACCAATGGAGCTTACAAAATTGTCGATGAGAATGGATTAAGGATTGGGCCTATCAATGATAAATTCTTGAAAAGATACTATGCTTGAAATCTGATGTAGCTCTTGGCTCGCACGAGCTAAAACTGTGAAAGGCACAAAAAAATAAACAAAATTGAACTATGTTATGACTTGATTATTTATGCATAAAGGTATGTAGGCAACTTGAAATTTATTATGAGTACAATCACACAAAAAAAAATTCTTTGAACTATATTGTGACTTGATCCTTTATCCACAAAGATATGTAGGCAACTTAGAAATTATTCTAAGTACAGCCACATTATCCTTTAAACTATTTCCACTAATATGATTGTTCACATAGAAAAAAAAAAAAAGTAAATCTCAAAACACAATCCTAACATGGAAATCCAGGTAATAAAATACCAACGAAGGTAAAATATAGACTTTATTAATAGAAAGAAGAATTATATTATATAAAGCATGTAGCCTCAACATAAAGTCATAACCCGGTGTTACCAAAACAAAAGAATTCAAAGCATAAGAAACCATCAGCATGCTACGGTTTCTAGGAAAGAGGATATTGTGGTGACCTCTGCTCGAATGAATGTCGAAGCTCCATCAATTATTCCTCTATTTTTGTCGTGGTGGAAATAAATCTAGATGCCTCCTTGTTAAAAGCTTCAAAGTTTTTTGAGCTGCACTTCAAGAGTTTCGATGTGAAGGCTCGCTGGTGAGGACTCTAAATAAATAAAATTTTTGGCATCTTCATTCACGTTAATCATCATTCTTCCAATAGAGGAGCAATCAACCTTTATATCCGTCTACCCACATCAATTCCTTCCTCTCCTTGAAAGCGACCAGTCATCCTCCCTTTCAAATCAAGGGTTCATCACATGTGCAGTTGATTGTATGAATCAAGAATAGGGCTTGCTTATTGTCAAAGTCCACAAAACATGGAACCCTCAGCATGAGTGAGAAGGAATTCTCAAGCAACCTAAGATTTTAACGGATGAAAGCATTAAGCAGCTTAATACGTTGCTTGAGAACTTGACAAAAGCAGCATGTTTCTCATCAACTTTTAAACTAGAAGGCTGAGATTTTCTGTCGGCAGTAGATAAGCTCGCATCTTCAACCTCAGAAACTGTAATACTATCATATAGTCATGGTTGGAACCTGACTGTGCGGGATGCAAGTCCTCACACGTCACAAAGAAAGACTATGCATGATGCTCAGCTCCAACCACAAAGGCTTTATAGCTGCATTGACGTGACATGCCAGAGAGAGAGTAGCACAACAAGGAGAATCGTTTAAAGCATGCGTGTGATGCTGGAATGATGTCTGGTGAAGTCCCTTCGGACAGTGAGGACTCTAAAAATCCAGTGAGCTCTGACTCTGTAAGCTCCGAGTCACCTCCAAGACTTGATGATCTTGCAGCGAGTTTCCGGGTCTTCTCGGAGTCAATGGCAAGAATGCACCTTACAGAGAGGGAGATGATCAAGGCAAGAGAGGCTTCAAGGTTGGAGGCAGAGAAAAGGAGGATGGAGTTGGAGGCTGAGTTGACTAGAATGATGTTGCAGACTCAGTTGCAGATTGCTTCAATTGTGGTCGGGAAAGGAACAAGTAGGAAACAGGAGATAAGGTCAATGGAGTTGCTTTGGCTAGCGACACATTCTTTCCTTTTGCTTGGAACGATGCAGTTGAGGAGGCTGATGGAGACTGTGCTGGCAGTAAAACGAGAAGAAAAAAAAACACTTGCCTAAGCTCATTTATTTATAAGGCTGAGATGGTAGAATTGCTTCGGCACTCATGTCAGATGAATTCTATAGCAATGGGAGAACTCACAATGTTTGCGGAAATAAACCAGAGCTGAGAGAACACCACATGAGCTATCAATTCAGGGCTGAGAACATATCATAATTTATGGCAGCAGTGATTAGGGAGCACTGGTGACAAAGATGCTGAATCCCTTGCAGCAACTTCAACCATGAATATGCCTGATGAACAAGGAATTTGCAATTCTGGACCACTGGTTCGAAGATCATGTATATTCACACATAAAGCTTGAGAAACTACGTGAGTGAGACCAGTTCACATACTGAAACAACAAAGTTGAAATTCTGCTACGATCGGTTTGTAAGCATAATTAACATCCAAGTTAAGGTTTTGCAATGCTGACAACAGTAAAAAGAATGATTAAGTGGAATCTGTATTGCATCCAAACTTCAATATTTGATGAGATTCTGCATATAAATCATGTGGAATCTGTCTACAACAAACAAATACATCCAATTCTATAGGCTTTTGAATCTGTCTGCAACTCAGAATTATATCCTGCATACATACAAAAAAAAAAAAGAGGTGTAGTTGTAATAAAACAAGAGAAGGAATGGGGACATGCATTCCAGGACTGCTGTGTGGAGGCTGCACAGTTAGTGAAGAAACAGAAGTATTGCTAGGTTGAGGCTGCACCGTTAATTAAATTCAAACTTAAGCAGTACTACACTTGGTTTAATGATATCACAAAACAGTCACTTGACCCGACATTGTTTTGCTTGACCTTTGGCGGACCAATTTTGTTCGTAGATGCTGACAGACACTTGACAATCTTCACAAAGCAGCCAAAGAGTTTGATATTGTTTTTTGAAGCGAGACGTTTGGTTGCCAGGTTGATGCTACGCGGTTAATAAAAGAGCAACAGGGAGGGCTGCGTGGTTGGTAACAGGAAAAGAGCGATGTAATGCTCTTTTGTAGCCGCTTCAGTGATTCTTTCCTAATCAAAAAAAATCTTTCTTATTCTGTGGGAGCAAAGTCGGCTTCCAATACAGGCAATCGTTTTGTTCTCTTTGTTAATAATTCATTCACGTTGAACAATTCATTTAGGAAAAAAAAGGGTCAATTAAGCGAAGTCAAGCTACCAGTATATATTAGAGGGTTTATTGTTTTGTCCAGGCAGTTGATTCAATCTAATCAATTAATTCAGGAAAGAAAGTCAATTAAGAAGCAATTTACGTGAAGAAGTTATTTTGCTCTCTGGACATTCTTTCAAGAAAAGGTTGAAATTAATAAAGGATGGAAGGCACGGTTCCCAAGGCAATGAGAAAAGGAAGGTGCAACTTTTATAATTCATAGCTCAAGACCAGTAACTGAACTTAACCAACCCCTGAATCTTGTTTAATGGTGTACTTACACAGTACTTTGCATCTTTCCATTCCATTAATATCGATATCCTCTTGAGTTTCTAGCATTAATTCCACTGTTATTTTTATCTTAACTAATTTATGCTGTCCTCTGCCCTTTTTTTGTTATTTTATTTTTATCAATTCCCTTAAGTTTGTTTGTGTTTCTTTCTGACAGGCACCTGAAGAAATCAAGCATATGAGCGATAATGTTTTGCTGGTTATTTGTACTTCCTAGATCAAATTTATGAAGGAGACTTTGTTCCCTGAAATGAATGAAATGTATCAGAGAATTGCTGCCAAGGTACAACAGGTAAATTGTCTCTGGAATTTCTTCCGGATTATCTGTGCATGCATGATTATCTGCAATTTCCCCATGTTGAGCTTTTGTATTAATTTGTTTTCCTCATCAGCATTGCCTGTCACTGTATCATCTGCACTAATCACCTACCCCTCCACCCAACCGCCCCCACGACCATGCATCGACACAGAAGAAGTGGAATAGAAACATTTTGTTTCACTAATGTTTTGCTACAAGGGATCAATGCAATTTTTAATTCTCGTGTATGTTAACTTTGCTTTCCAGCATGACTCTCATCTGCAACAACCGAAGTCGGAACAGCTTGAAAAGCTGGAGGTATTTAAGGCCATGTTGGAGCGCTTGATAGCATTCTTACAGGTCTCTAAAATCAAAATCACAACTAATTTCAAGGAGAAATTGTGTTCCAATGAGAAGCATATTGTAGGTTTTCTAAACCCAGGCAGATTCAGGAAGCTAATTCCTAATCTACAGCTAGGACAACTTCCCCAGCCTCACGTGCAACCAATGCAGCAATCCCAGTCTCCAGTTCCTCAATTGCAGTCCCATGAAAATCAACTGAATACCCAGTTGCTATGTCAAGCTTGCAGCATGGTTCTCTTTCATCTTTATCTAGGGTTTCTATGTCACAACCAATCATGATGATGTGGGACGAGAGATTTTAAGAGAAGAAAAGGGGGAAGAGAGAATGATATTGTAGCAGAAATAAAAATAGAAAGGCTGAGCTTAGAGGCAGCACATTACAAATGAAGCACCCAATAGCTAGACATACAATCATAACAAATTCATCTTCTAAAGTTGGGGGAACTTGCGAAAACTAGCAACTACAAAATAGTAGCAAGTATCTATGCAGTCTTCGATGAAGTACAACCACCTACGTCGCCAATATGGATTGATGTAGAGAACTGCTGCAATCGTCATCACCACAACTGTGTAACATACACCGAAACTGATGTAGAAAAACTCCATGTCTATGAAACCATCATCTCCTTGTTCATCATTAGGCACTGGTTGGGACGGCACTGCTTCCTCACAACATTTGTTTCGCAATGGAGGTCCACACAAGAAAGGATTTCCTTCGTAACAGCTTTCATTGAAGGTCCCAAACTGATATTTTCTCTCGGGTGTCTTACCTGACAAGTTATTGTGCGCCACACTAAAAACTTCCAGTGTGGTAATTTCAGTAAGTTGTGGAGGGATGACACCATTCAAGTTGTTGTAAGAAAGATCCAAACTCTCAATCCGCTTCAGGTTTGAGAATGTTGCAGGGATAGATCCAGTGAGATTGTTGTGTGATAAGTTTAATGACAGTATCTCACTTAAGTTTCCAAATTCTGGCGGGATTGCTCCTACAAAGTTGTTATTGGAGAGATCAAAACCAGACATGTAGCTGAGAATTTTCCCCTTGTAACCATAATACATATTTTTAGTTGTAAATTCTACCACTTCTTCTGTAAAGTTAGGCCAATAACCCTTTAACAAGGTGTACATACTAGCCACTACTGGTGGACCCATTGTTTCATAATAAGCCTTTTCTATGGACCTTGGTAGTAAAAGAACTCCGAGATTCACTAACGCTTTCTGGGAACTTTCCTTGAAAGTAAGATTTCCCAAACAGGAGGGTAGTGGACCAGAGAGTTGGTTTTGTGAAACATCCAAAATGCTTAATTGTTCTAATAAGCATAACTGAACAGGGAGTTCACCATCAAAGTGATTAGCTTTCATCAGAAGAACACTCAATGATGAAAGATTGCCAATCCAATTTGGAATTGAGCCGGTGAAGTTGTTATCTCTAAGATCCATCGTAACCAGGGAAGAGCTGTTATAAAATCCATATGTTAATGGACCACTCAATCTATTTTTAGATAGATGCATATGGATTATAGATGGTGGACTGAAACAAGATGGTATATATCCAGACAAGTTGTTATCAGAAAGGATCAAATATTGAACCTGGTCAAGCTTACAGAAGTCTCTTGGGATTGGACCCTTAAAATGGTTTTTGGATAAATCAATTGCTTCAAGGTTTGTAGAATTGACGAACCCCCTTGGAAGCATGCCTGAAAATTGATTGTTACTCAAATCCACTACAATCCACGATTTCCACCCATTTAATGGAAAATATGATATCTGACCCCAAAAGTTGTTATCACCTAGATAGAGATATTCTGAGACAGAAGAATTGAACACCGAGGTTGGTATTTGCCCACCCAAATTGTTGTTTGACAGCTTGAGATACTGTAATGTAAGTAGTTCTAGTGTTACTGTGGACAATTGATTGTTGGATAAATCTAAAAGTGAAAGAGAGCTAATATTTCCTAAACAAGAAGGAATACAACCTGTGAATCCATTTTTAGCCATCCTTAAGCTCTCCAAATTTGGAAAGATCAAACAAATATCCTTTGGAATTTGACCTGTCATGTTGTTGTTGGAAATATCTAATTCGGTCATTTTTGGATATGGGTGTTCTTGCAACTGCAAAGTACCAACAAAGGAGTTCCCGCTCAGATATAGTTGCTCCAATCGTGTATTGTTATTAAGCAACCACGATGGAAACATTCCAGTGATGTTGTTGTGGGAGAGATCAAGGAATCTTAAGTGGTATTGGTAATAGAGGAAGTTGGGAATTTGTACATTGAGTGCTTCCGTTGTTTTTGACACGCTAAAAAAGACTAGTTGGAACTTTGGAATCAAATGTTCAAAAACAGCAGGTTCTGTTACTAGTTTGTTGTTCTCATTGCAGAAGAACTTGAGGCTTGAGTGGTTCATAAAAGGCTTCATTGAAATGGGAACTTCAAAGAAGTTATTTGATAGTGAGAGGAATTCAAGGGATGTGAGGTTGGTAAGAGGACCGAAGGCAATATTTCCAGTAAACTGGTTTTTAGAAACATCTAATAGTTGTAGAGAAGACAAGTTCCCTAAACAATCAGGGAGTGAACCTCCTAAATTATTTCTAGAGAGATCCAACTGCTTCAGATTCTTCAATTCACACCAACCTGTACAATTTATGGATATAAAGTTGTTAAAGATGAAAGGTAAGTTAAATATGATAAAATGTTATCATTAAATTGATCATTGCATAGATATAAAGTCTTTATTTTTTTTTATATATAATATAATGAATATTATTGATTATTAAAAATAGTTTTAATCATCGATAAGAAGTTTTGAATAATTATTTGGTTTTATTAATTTTAAAAAATATAATATTTTTAAACATTATGAAATATTGTATATTTTTAAATAAGTTGTTTTTTTAATCATGGAATGTTCTTTTAATATCACTCTTGAGTTGTTAGTCACCGACTTGGAACTCGGGTTTTGACAAAATTGATCTTTAGATAGATATAAAGTCATCATTTTTCTTGAAAGAATCATATAATTAAGAGAATGTCATGTGCAGCATTTAGGTAGAAACTGGGTATTATACCTGATCCTGTAAACATATTCCTTGACAGATCTAAAGACTTGAGGGATGAAAGCCCACTCAGAATTGATAAGATGCTGCTGTTCAATCGATTGCCTCCCAGGTCAAGGTTCTCTAACTTTCCCATCCTCATCGGTAGGAGTTGAAAACCTACAAGATATATAATTCTCAAATTATACATAAAAAGGTATACAGTGCATAGATTAAGGAAGAAGATAGATTGCAAGTATCCATTCTATACATCGTCACTTGTAATTTTTAATCATCCTAGTTTTGATCAGCTAGCTCACTTTAATCTCTTCCTGTCTTATTAGAAAAACAATTTATGGATAAGATCAAAGCTCCATAGATATAAATGTTCATAGAAGTTGATTATTATATATATATATATATGAAGTCCTCAATTTTCTTGATAAAGAGAAAGTAACTTACTATTGATAGATCCTGTCAGCTGATTGTATGAAAGATCTAAAGACTTGAGAGATGAAAACTCAGTTAGAGAAGAAAAAATGCTATCGTTGTATTGATTCCCTCCTAGATGAAGGTTCTCCAGCTTTTTCAACCTTGATGACAAGACTTTGAAACCTGCATGATGTTTCTCAAGAGCATATTGGAAGGAAATAAACGCATGGAAAAAAATCATACGAGGAGAATGTTTCAAAGAAAAATAATTAAAAGGTTACCATAGAACCTACCTGATCCAGCTGTCAACCCATTGTATGATAGATCCAAAGACTCGAGAGTGGAAAGGTTACCATTGAAACATGACAAAATGCTTTTATCATTTTTATTAAATCGGTTTTCACTTAGGCCAAGTTCCCTCAGTTTTGATGATAGGACTTCGAAGCCTGGAAGAGAATCATCAAAGCAAGATAATTGACATTAAACACCAACCAACCAACCTTCATTTATTTTATTATTATAATTAAGTGCAGAAACATTGAACTAACCTTCATTCTCCAAGCAACCAACCAAACTAGCCCTTCCCAATTCAAGACTTTGCAATTCTTTAAAAGGCAGAAACAAAGATGCGTTGAGAACCCAATGGCCCAAGCTCTCATCTCTTGTACCGAAAAGAGAGACTTGGATCACTCGCCTTGTAGTGTTATCACACTGGATCCCATACCACTCACAACAATTACTACTGCCCACCCAATCTCCCAAGGAAAAGCCATGTGGGTCGATCAAAGATTGGATCTCCAAGAGACCAATGCTCTCTTCCTCCATACATCCATAACAACGACCATGCCATTCGCCAGCCAAAGTCAATAATGCTAGCAACATCCAAGCCCCCATTCTTTTCATCATCATCTTAGATAATTCTATGAACTACGTACTACGTAGAATATTGTTGTTTGTTATGTACCTTTGGGCAACCATAGAGGTCCTATTTATACTACACTATGGCCATTTCCACGACTTAATCATACTTAAAGTAAACTTCTAACAGAAAAAAGACATGCCTAAAAATAAGCGAATGACCTATCTTAATCATGCTTAAAGTAAACTTATAACAAAAAAAAATGATAATACAATACATACCTAAAAAAGGTTAAAACTATAATTATAAAATCCAGTCCAACAAATCAATTTAATCACCTGTGGATATAGACCTATCTCGTATGGGTCAAATCAATAAAATAACTGATTTATTCTATAAAAGAATATTATTATTTTTCAAAAATAAAATATTAAATTAATCTAAGTTAGATTCAAATAAAAATTCCGGGTCAGTGAACACCCTAATCAATTTTGAAAAAAAAAATACAATGGTTGGTCTAGAAAATTAAAAGATGTATCTGTGTTGAAGGAGCGTGCGCAAGTCACGGAAAGACATTTTTTACTGGAATTTTATGTGCTCTTTTTCCCGAACATCACATTCCTGTAAAATCCAAGACTGGGGCAGAAGAGAAAAATGCTGATTCACAATCAATCGTCACGTTTCAAGGGTGAGAAACATGGCATGAGCCCCACGTTTTATATTCAAAATATTTACCAAATCTTTGAAATATTTTCATATGATTGAAATCCATTATGATCACGCATTATCAATATCATTTGTATCTATGAAAAAAAAGAAGAATTTTTCCAGAAATTAATTAGAGAGATATTAATTAGTGGATATATTTCCTACTTAATTCATTTCATTTCATTTCTTTTTTTTTTTCATGTGAATGGATACATATGAGTCTTGATGTTTTTTTTTTTGAATGAAAAAACATTAAATTATTGATTTTATTTTCGGTATCAAAATTATCGAATGTGGTTTCATGCATGATGAGCTTCCGTAATATCACCTCACCGATGAACAATGACAGGAAAGTATATAGGAGATAAATATATATAACCCAGTCCATATAATTTAATAAAATTGATTAATAAACCCTTGTAATTTAAAGATGGCTTTGAGTTATTGCTGTGCTCTAATGATGAAGATGTAGGAAAACGATCTTCCGTATGCTGTCTGGAGCTGGGCTTCCTCTCTCTGTAAGAACAAGCAACATCTTATTTGGGTTGTTGTTAGTGGCCCTTCGTCGACCCATTAGTAGGTGGATTTTAAGCATAAAAGGGATTTTATTAAAAAAAAAAAAGAAAGGAGGGGGGGGGCGCATCATCACGTGAAAAGCAAGGAGCTTGCCACCCATTATAGAGTGTGGATATACCACTTTCTCTTGTATCATATCTTCCACAAATCTAAAGTAATTGATGAGAAAGTGGATATATCACTTTCTCTTCTTTATAGCACTACTGGCGAATATTGTTTTTTTAACAACGACCAGACCATTCGCCAACCAAAGTCAATAATGCTAGCAACATCCAAGCCCCCATTCTTTTCAACATCATCGTAGATAATTCTATGAACTCCTTCGTAGAATATTGTTTTTTTGTTATCTGCCTTTGGGCAACCATGGGGTCCTATTTATACTACACTATGGCCATTTACATGACTTTATCTGCATATTCTATGTTGTGCAGATGTTTTCTTTATTTCATTTATTTTTGGATTTGAATATTATCTTATTGTATCTTATTGTTCACACTTAGTCTACTCGCCAGGTTGGGAGAAATATTCAAATTAGTTATGTGCCTTATTGACTGGGAGTCAATTATTGCCGTAGTGCTGGGGTGAATGGAAAGAAAAGCAGGGTGCAAATAAAATAAAATACTCTTCAAAAGTTTTTTTATATTACACTCTGGTGTGAAAATGAATAGAAAACTACAAGAAGGGTGTGAAAATGAGTTACTTCTCCAAAAAGAATATATACAATATTATTGATTATCTAATGGAAAGGATTCATGAAACTCCGCCTAATATATATATAACAGAGAAATTGTCGGTATAACAACTGAAGATTTGGAGGTATAACAACTGAAGATAGCAATCAAAAAAAGCGATGGTCATGACATGCTAGAGCTTTGAGTTATTGCTGTGTTCTAATGATGAAGATGTAGGAAAACGATCTCCCTTCGGCTGTCTGGAGCTGGGCTTCCTCTCCCTGTAAGAACAAGCAACATCTTATCTGGGGGGCGCATCATCACGTGAAACGCAAGGAGCTCGCCAGCCATTATAGAGTGTGGATATACGACTTTCTCTTGTATCATATCTTCCACAAATCTAAAGTAATTGATGAGAAAGTGGATATATCACTTTCTCTTCTTTATAGCACTACTGGCGAAGATGATTTAAAGCATTAAAAGGTTGTAAACGCGGATGCTTGACTTGCTGTGTGCCCTTTTGACTTTTTAGCACAACCATGCAGTAATTTCCTGGTGATTTCCTTATATATATTGGTGGTATTCCAGAATCTTTTTCCAAACTCTCATATTGTTTGATGAATTATTTTATTTATTCCCATTCAAATTTTTTCATACATGAATACTGTGGAGTATATATTGCAGTGTGAGATAAGATTAACTCATTACATTTTCATAAATTGAAAGGATTTCTCCTTTTCTTTGTCAATTACAGCACATGCAAATGCATAGAAGCGTTATTCCCCAGAGTAAATGCTATTGTAATGTTTTCATAGAGACTCCTCTGTTTTGCAACTAATTCACTTATATATCTTGAAACATAGCCATAAATGAAGGGTTTTTCCGGTTCAAGAAAATTACTATTTGATGTATGTATCTTGTATATTACTTGCCCGACACTTGCTTATGTCATTATTTGTTTTTATTTTTTGTTAATGATTTTTCATATTTTTTATATTGATGTGGTTTGTAAGTTCAGGGTTCTTGCTCATTACTACTAACTTCTCTATACTTTGCCTGGTCTAAAATCTTAGCTTAAAAAACCTATTCACAAGCATATAACTGGTTAAAATCCCTTCAACACTTAACTACAATAATTTGTTAACTATATACTACCTAATAAACTAATCATAGCTCCTAGAACATTCAGAATTCTATTATGCTTTTTGGATTGTAAACTAGTCTCATTACCTTTTCTTTTATATATATAATTTAGATAGCAATTCCTTTTATATAATTTATAATAATCCCTGAAATCATTCCTGGGCGTTATTGACAGATAGTCCATGTATTCTTTATTATTTTCATCATAGCTATTTCTATAAAAACTAGATTAATGCATAGTTTATTGTATTAAAAACAAAAAAAAAACAAGCTTTTTCCTATGTATAAAATTTGGGTAAAAAACCGTATCTATTCAAATCATTTTTTGGATCAAATAGCACCTGTAAAATACTTAAACTAACAACTTCTAACTTTATTTTTCTAATTTTGAACTTGATACTTCTATACCATTAAACAACCACTAAGCAATCATGTTTTTATTATCTATACCACTAAGCAATTATATTTTCATAACCTATTTAATTAATTTGAAACAATATAATGTTTTTTTATCTCAAAATAAAAAAAAATATAATATTACCTCACTATAACATTTAAAAGTTTTACCCACATTAAAAATATTCAAATTAGTTTTGTTGGCATGTAACCTCACCAAACAATTTGCATGGACTGTATTGACTGGGAGTCAATTATTGTCGCAATTGATGAGAAAATTGATATACTACACTCTCTTTTTTGTAGCATTACTGGCCAAGTTGAGTAATTTCCTGGTAATTTCCTTATGCATAATGGTGGTCTTCCATAATCTTTTTCCTCTTGGGGGTTAACCTGAGTTAAGATTTGTATCATAAGTTTTTATCAAGTCCTAAATTAACTTGGATTAATTTTAAATTTATATGTGTGTCAAAACAACATTTTGTTTTATATATAAACATAAATATGAATCCTGAGCTCTTTTATAATATTAAGAGGTAGTATATTAATAGTTAAATTATCATCCATCAAGATACAATTCATCATCTTTTCATTAACATATCTTTGAATTAAACAAAGTTGTTTATGGAGTTTTGATCATTAAAGGATATTTCTATGGTGCATACACCTTGTGACAAGTTGAAAGAGTTAGTCAGTAGAAGTTTTCTTTATAGTTTTCTCATTTTTTATGTTAAATTAGGAAGAGATCAATGAGAAACTGAACTTGAAGATGGACTATATCATTGATTTCTTGATCAGAATACTCCAACATGATCCAACATCATGGTCAGGGCAAACTCTTTTAAAAAAAATAACGAAAACAAAGTAATTAAACAAGATAGATTTAGGATTCCAAAGATAAATATAGTTACAACACTTCTCTATTGAAACAATCAACAATAAGGCTAAGTTATGAGGTCAAAACTTGTTTTTCTGTTTGTTTTGGTGTTTTAAAAGTGTTTTTAAAACAAATTGAATTTATTTTATTTTTTTGCTTCAAATTAATATTTTTTTTTTGGTATTTTTATATCGTTTTGATACGCTAATATCAAAAATAATTTTTATAAAAAAATATTATTTTAATATATTTCTAAATAAAAAATAACCACAACCACACTTCCAAATAGGTTATCAAAGCACGCATTAGCTGTACACATTCAAGAAAATTGTAGACAAGTTTCGAACTAACACAATTTTGGGCCAAGAATGCAAGAAGCAAACCACTTATTCCCCCACCAGCAACCACAACAAATTCAGTACTCCTATGCTAAGATCTTCTGAATTTGGAGAACTTACGAAAGTTAATACGTACAAGGCTTCAACACTCCGAAGCCTGCAAGAGAAATATCAAAGTAAAATAAGTAGCAGTAAACAGCAGCCATTTCATCAGTTTTAATTTTAGTATAACACAATACTAAATTTTGAATTGTGTTATTTGTTAGTGTATCAGTCTCATTCTTTTAACGAAATTATATATATATATATATATACACACACACACTAAACAAACTAAACTAAACATACTTGTAAATTAATGCCCTTCTCTTATTCAGGATCATTAAGTATACAGTTTCATATATATAGGGCCGGCTACAAGGTGGTGATATATCCTTAAATCACCTGTATATATAAACTTGTCTTACAATTGGAATTGAACTTTATTCTTTTGACCAAAAAATTGCACTTAGATTGAACTTTGAAAGGATCAAGTGGCCACGATCCATTTCATGATCCTTTTGATTCAAGATCAATTGCAGAGTGCTTATTTCATAAAATTTGTCTAACCCTACTAGATATATAAACTTGATCAGTGGTTAAAATATTTACTCTCTACGTTGATTTTCTATATTCTAAATTTGAAATCAGTACTCAAAAGAAGTATTCTTTTTTTTTACTATCTTTGTCACAAGAGTGCGGCATTGCGGCGATCGTCCACCCTCCAAGAAACAAATTGTAAGTGGTCTATCTCTAGCAAAATATGGAAAGACAGAATTCTTGTCTCTTATCAGTGGAAAATTTGAATGGGAGTCGCCACCTAATATTCTAGTCACTAGAAACCTTAACTAGTCTTAGAGATCAGGTACGGAGACTAGTTGCGTAAAGGAAAGTTATGAGCACCCCAACTATGCCCTACCTAAAATAGACTGCATTGTTTTGTCTGATAAAATCTAAAGTCGTGTTATGGTTTCTAATTGTTGGTTTGTCTAGGGTTCAAGATAAGCCCTCCTTCAGAAGGAGGTTCTTATCTTAATGCTATAAAACATAATCGTTCTATTGTCTGAAAAAAAAAAAATAAAATATCCAAAATACACATTACATGTAATGTCGTACCCTAGATACTAACAAATAAGCAAAATAAAATTTTTATTGTTTTTGAAATTTTGGCCAATGTTCTCTTGATTTTAATAAACTGGTTATTAAAGCTAAAATGCATGCTAAAACATTGTTGCTTTTTTTTGTATGAAAAACACAATATGATTTTTAGCTTTGAGACACTTGGTCGTATACATAAAAATATTTTTTTTAATTTTTTTATATTTTTGAAAGTTTTGCCAAAAACCAGGTATTTTAATACTCGATTTGTATTTTTAATGACATAAAATATAGACCGATATTAAAAAAAAAGCATAAATCAAAAGGGGGGAAATCACAAAATATTAAAAATATTTTTTTCTTTTTATTTTTTGAAATGGGCCGGATCAAGCCCAAATACATAGGTTGGGCCGAACCTGGCCCATCCACGTGGGTTGGGCTCATCTTAGCCCTTATGAACAGTGCACTCCACTGTTCACATGCTACGTGACTAGTAAAGGCATGGCAGGGATGAAGCAGGACAGAAAGAAGGGATGAAGGGCTGACCTGAGGTGGTTACTATCGATGGCGAAGCTGCTGCAGGCAACAGGCAGCGGCGATGGTGGTGGTGCTGGTGGTTCATGATGGCCTTCCCCCTCTCTTTTCTCTTCTCTTCTCTGCCCTCACTCTTCTATTCTCGCCTCTTTCAGGCTCTTCCTTCTCTCTTGGTCTCCCGTCCCTCTTTTTTTCTCCCTTTTCCCTATTTTTATAGGCAAAAACAGGGGAGGGAAACGTGGCTAAGGCGGCCACTATTCAGCTGCCCCTCTACCACCCTAGGGACAGCTCTCCTCCCCTAAATCTAACATATGGAAAGCTTTGCAGGTAGAGGGTCCCTACTCGGCGTCTTTTTGAGGTTAATGGCGGTGACAAAGGAGGGAAGAAAAATCTTCTTCTTCCCCTACCTCGCATGTCCAGGGGAAGAATAAGACCTATAGTGCCTTCAAAACGACACCGTTTTGAGCTTCCTTTCTTTCTTTTCTTCTTTTTTATTTGAAATGAACAATGTATGAAACGGTGTTGTTTTGGACAAAACACGTCATTTCATTTAAAAGGAAAAGGTGGCAAAACGTGATAGAGTTCATATTGGTCCTCAATTTATGATTTGTTCAATCAACACGAGGAGGATTTCAACAATTTCAAGGTAGAGGTTCTTGGAATACAAGTGTTAGAGGAAAAGGTAGTAGAAACACCACCAAAGGAGGTCGAGGACAACAACCATTCACTCCTAAAGGAAGAGGAGACGGTTACAATAACCGTGATAAGAGGAATATCCAGTGTTATAATTACAATCAATTCGGGCACTATAACACTAAATGTTAAAAGAAAGTTCCACTATAGATACGTGAGCAAGTCAACTATGCAGAAAAGAATGTCAACAGCAAAGGAGCAGCTGCATTATTTGTCCAACACGGACTTGGCAAGAATCAAGAGAATATTTGGTATCTAGATTTTGGAGCTAGCAATCATATGTGTGGCCAACAAGATTTATTTAGTTATCTAGATAAGACCATACAAGGTTTTGTCACCTTTGGCGATACTTCAAAAGTTCCATTCAAAGGTAAAGATAACATCCCAATCAAGCTAAAGAATGGCGATCATAACTACATAGCCGATGTCTACTATATCCCAGCTATAAAGCAGAACTTGGTGAGCATAGGTCAACTTCTATAGATAAAGCAGAACTTGGTGAGTATAGGTCAACTTCTGGAGAAAGGTTATACACTTTACATGAAGAATTGTCATCTGACAATTACAGACTACAATGGGAGATTAATTGCCTATGTGAAAATGTCCAAGAATAGGATGTTTCCTTTAAACATCCAATATGATGCAGCAAAGTGTTTGAGTGCCATCACCAACAGTGAAGAATGGCTTTGGCATCTGAGGCTTGGACATCTGAATTTCACAAGTCTGAAGATGCTAGCAAGCAAGAAGATGGTCAAAGGTATGCCCCACATTGATCATCCAGAAGAAGTCTGTGAGAGTTGTGTCCTCAGCAAACATCACAGATCCAGTTTTGCCAAAGAAGTCAACTGGAAAGCAAACGAGCCACTAGAGTTAATACACACAGATGTGTGTGGTCCTATAAAGCCTATGTCAAATGGACAAAATAGGTACTTCCTCACTTTTATTGATGATTTTAGCAGAAAGACATGGGTATATTTTTTAAAGAGGAAGTTAGAAGTGTTCAATTTTTTTAAATATTTTAAAGCAATTATTGAGAAGTAAAGTGGTTATAAGATCAGAACCGTGAGATCTGATCAAGGTGGAGAATATACAGCAAATGACTTTGAAGCCTTTTGTACACAACAAGGCATCAGACATCAGACAACACCAGCTTATACACCACAGCTGAATGGTTTAGCTAAGAGGAAGAATCGAATGATTTTTGACATGGCAAGAAGTCTACTCAAAGAAAAGAAATTGCCCAAACAATATTGGGCTGAAGCTGTATCATATACAGTGTATTTGTGAATCGCTGCCCAACCAGAAGTTTGCAAGTTGTCACTCCACAAGAAGCATGGAGTGGTCACAAACCAAGTGTTACTCATCTTCAAGTTTTTAGCTGTGTGGTATATGCAAAGATTCCAAATACAAGAAGGACCAAACTTGATGATAAAAGTGAGAAATGCATCTTTATCAGATACGGTGATAGAAGGATGGGATACAAGCTGTATAATCCCATCACAAAAAAGGTAATTATGAGTAAAGATGTTATCTTTGAAGGAAATAAAACTTGGCAATGGAATGATGACCAATAAGCAATTAAATGGATCAGCACTGACTTGATCCTTGAAAATGAAGAAGCACCAACAGTACTTGTAGAAGGTTCGATATTACCAGAAGATGAGCCACAAAGTTCGGTACACAGATTTCCTGTATTCAACAGGAGAAACACATCAGAATTATCATCTATATTTGTTATCTTGTTCACTCTTTAATAATTTGCTTTCCTCTACGGTTTGAAGCAAGCTCCGTGTGCTTGGAATACCAGAATTGACAGGTATTTTCAAGATAACGGATTTCAAGATAATGGATTTGAAAAATGTCCATATGAACATGCAATTTATGTGAAGAAAGAAGCAGATGGCAGCATATTATTTGTGTGCCTATATGTTGATGACTTGATATTCACCGGCAACAATCCTACCATGTTCGAAGACTTCAAGAAAAGCATGGTACAAGAGTTTGAGATGACAGACATTGGTCTGATGGCACATTTTCTTGGCTTAGAAGTGGTGCAGAAAGAAGAAGGGATTTTTGTATCCCAAAGCAGTTATGCCAAAGATATTCTTGAAAGGTTTAAGATGGGAAGCTGCAATCCGATATCAACTCTAGTTGAGAATGGAATGGAATTGAAGAAGAGTAAAGTTGGAAAAGTTGATCCAACTTACTTCAAAAGCTTAGTAGGAAGCTTAAGGTACTTGACATGTACCACACCAGATATACTCTACGAAGTCGGACTGATTAGCAGATATATGGAGAAGTCAGACCAGTCTCATTTGAATCCAGCCAAGAGAATTCTTCGCTACATCAAAGGCACAATAAATGAAGGTTTGTTTTATACCTCAACTACCAATCTCAATCTTACTAGCTACTCGGATAATGATTGGGGTAGAGATTTGGATGTACAATAGGATTTTTCTTTTTCATGGGAGATACATCTTCCACATGGTCATCCAAGAAGCAATCGATTGTCATATTATCAAGCTGTGAAGCTGAGTATGTTGCTGCCAAATCATTTGTATGCCATTCAATATGGTTAAGGAATTTGCTGAAGTTTTTAGGATTTCCTCAAGAAAATCCTAAAGAGATTTATATCGATAATCAATTAGCGATTGCATTGGCAAAGAACCCGGTGTATTATGAAAGAAGTAAACACATTGATACATGTCATCACTTTATCCGAGAGCATGTAAAGAACAAAGAAGTCTAGCTAATATCCTGCAAGACAGATGATCAAATTACAAATATCTTTACAAAGCCATTGAAGAGAGAAGTATTTATTAGATTGAAATTCATGCTTGGCATAAAATCCCTCGATTGAGTTTAAAGGGGAGATTTGTAAAAGTAAACTCAATCTAAAAGGTTAAAAAAGATAACCACCAGCTGTCACCGACCAACCGTCTAGTCATCAGCTGCTTTCACACCGTCAACAACAGTCGCCTTCACACTTGAAGGTTGAATTTTCTTGTTATGAATTCGTATATAAATAGGTAGCTAATTTTATGCAATTATGTGTGGAGAGATTTGAGAGAAACACAAACTGAAAGAAAGAAAGAGAGAGGGTGTGCATTCAAAGCTTTTGTTTAATTATTGTAAGCTTTTGTTCTTGAAATAAAGAATGTGTTTTATCCCCTCTAAGTGTTTTAAAGCCACCACCAGTGGTTTCTCCCACCAACATCGATAACAAAACTTTCAATTCTTGTGAATGGCTCTCTAACTAAAGAGTTCTTTATCGAAAAGAGGTTGCGACAAGGGGACTTTTTATCAACATCTCTTTTCAAGATAGCAACTGAGGGTCTTAGTAGAATGCTAAGAAGAGATGTGATTTGGGACTTATAAAAATTATTTGTTTAGGTCACTTTCAGTTTGTAGATGATTATCTCATCTTTAGTTCATATGATTTTCCATCTCTTCAAAACATCAAAAGAACTATGTGATGTTTTGAGTTGATTTCTAGGTTGAAGGTTAATTTCCATAAGAGCTCAATCACTAGAACTATTGTTACTTCTTCAACTGCTAGCAATCTAATATATAAGATGGAGGGGATGCCATTTAAGTATTTGGGCCTGCCTATTTGTGCATCTTCATCTCATGTGGAAAACTATTGTTAATAGAATCAATAGCAAGTTGGTTGCCTGGAAAGGGCGTCACTTATCTACCTATCTGCGAGCTTTATTTCCTATAACATCTACTGTTGCTACCAAAATTGAGAAACATATGATATATTCTTTCTTTGGTTCTTAGGAGGAAGAAGGAAAAAAACTATGCAATGTTAAATGGGCATCGGTGGTTCCTCCAAAAAACACAAAAAGGGCTAGGTATAAACTACATTATTGATAAAAATCATGGGTTAATAACACTTCCATAACAATCAAAGAGATATATATTTTTCCTATTAATTTTTCAAGTTACCATGATGAGAGTATGATGTGGCTCCAATAAATATAGGATATGTTAGGGATACAATGCCTCTGTGATATGGACATAATCATTTTTTGTATGTCAAATTCTTACTATTTCACTCTTAAGAGTAGAAAGATCTAGTTCGCTAAACTACCAATACCAATGCTTAATAACAATAATGAAAGGAAAAAAAAAGCATGTGAAAGGAAAAGGACTTAATCTTATAAGCCCAAATGATTTTGAGAATGAGATTCATTAAAGGTTTGTTGTATTTGCTTTAATGGCTAAGAAAGTTTGAGAGGAAGCACTTGAAGAAGTAAGTGCGGTTCATAATTCCTTACCCTATTATACATTACATTCAACATGTAATAGATTTTGTGTTATATTGACCTTTTGGTTTCTGATTGATACTTAAAAATGTATTTTTATCAAGGTTTTATATCATCATTTTGCACTTGAAGTATCAATAACTCCTTAACTAAAGCATGTTTTATAATAATATATCTAATAATACAAGATACCTTTAATTT